>NC_140800.1:26520000-26795000 GCF_037176805.1 Vigna unguiculata | reverse complement strand
AGTAAAGGATCAATAGTAATTCAAAATAAAGCTTAGTGACAAGACAATACATGGGCCGTAACCCTAAAAGAAAATTCCTAATAAATGGAATCCAGTCCAGGCAGGCTAAGCAGCGGAGTCACCATTTCCCTTTTGACCACGAGTATTTCTCGCATCTGCTCACATCAATAAATTGATGATCATCACAAAAGGAGAAAACCATACAAACAAAACATACAACAAACAAAAGGGTAAGTTGTAGCAAAAATAATGGTTTATCATACAGTTACATACAATTTTATAGTTCAAGAAGCATATGTCAACCAATCATGTTATGACTTGCACTCAATACACTAAGACTCAAACACGACTCATCCAGATACATATAATTAGTCGGATTCAGCAGATGCTTGCACTTGTGGTGGCCTTTCTTGCTCTACCGAGCTACTCTACCGAGCTAATTGTTACCATATTTCTTTCCCCCACACACAAGGTTAGTCTTTAAAGTGTTTCAGGCCTCCTGCTACTCTCACCACTCCAGTCGGTACGCTTAGGCGAGCTCCTTTCGCCTAGGCAAGAGCTCGAAAAGAGGAACATGGAGCTTTCACCTTTTCTCACTTAGGCGAGACCTCCTCGCCTAAGCGAGATGGATCTCACTCAAGACAAGAGCTCGTCGCTTGAGCAACAGCTCGCGTAAGCTCTAAGGACGAACCTTTGATGCTCTCGCTTGGGCGAGACTAGCCCGCTTGGGCGAAAATATCAGAGTTCTCCACTGTTCTCGTGTGTACAGTCAAGCATTCATAACCAAATGGAGTTTTCAACATGTTCCAAGCACTCACAACATCAAATAAGCTATCATCATGCAAAAACCATACCAAAGCAAGCATAAAATCAAAGTAGAAGCAAAAGTCTAGCTTCCCTTACCTGGAAAATGCTAGCCAAACGACCCCGAGATATAAGCGAATGAACATGAAAGTTCCCAGAGCAGATTTAAGAGCTGAAAACCCTAACACAGATGGGGTACGAGATTACTACAAGGAACTCTAATAGTAATTACGAAGAACCAAACCAGAGAAGAAGAGTATGAGTTGACGAACCACTTACGTGAGCAGAAACGTGGTCGAGCTAAACTTGAATCTGATTGAACTTTAAACCCTAGCAGATCCCTGGGAAGAGAAAAGGAGAGTAGGCAAGTTACTATTTTTCAAGAAAGGTAGAAATCAGAGGGGTTAGGCTGCCTTAGGGGCTTTGGACACCCTATAGGCCAGTACTTAGGCCCAACAGATGAGGCTAGGCCCCTTTAAACTTTTAGGTCAGAAAGAGAGGGTTTTACATTCTCCCTAACAACAAAAATTTTTGTCCTAAAAAATTTATCGATGAGGTAGGAAGGAACTATGTTCTCCTTATATCCTCTGACAACCACCACTTAAACACGTCTGATATAATGACTCCAACACCTATAGTCACTGAAAACTTTGCCTCTATGCTAAGCGATATGTGTTCAACTGTGTAGATTAGTTTAGTCACTACTCTCAAAGCACTCATAATTCTCCAGCCTTAAAATTGGAATGCTCCTCCATACCTGTCCCACTAACTTGTATTTGATATACTAACTATCTTACCATATGCTCTCCACTACCCCTTGTAGGTTTTTACCAAAGCCTCTGATGACTTCAAGTCTCAAACTAAAGCATGTTAGTTATCACTCCACACCACCTTGTTCCCTCCTTGAAGCATCACTCTATTGACTTGATCGCACTTGACTTCTGGTCTACTACCCCATATCAACACTCTTGGTCACCTTTATCCATGACGACACTCATAACATCTTGCCTCCTTTACTGACTTAAACCAATGGTAACAAGGTCCTCAACCAAGTCATTCCATTTCCAAATCAAACTTTCATTTGTTACAACCACCTAATTTATTTTGGCATCTTCTCTTCATTTCTGATCTACTAACTTTAACCATCCTTCCACAAAAGCCTTAGAACCATGTCTTCCATTGACTTGAAATTTCTAGTTTAATTTATACCTATCAACTCTAAGATACTTCTCAACTAAGACTTTTTAGAATTGCTTCTTCCTCAACCTTGTTGAGAGAGTCACTAATTCTAGTCGGATGACTAAACTAATGAAATCTCCTCACACATTCTCTTCCTAACCCAAACACTTATGTATCTCAACCAATCCTTACTCTTAACTCGTCAAATCATGATGGATCTTGAATTCCATTCTCTGGCTAAACATCTACTCTTACTTTCTCACTTCCAAGTTGGCACTCTAACTTTAAATCATAACTCAAACCATCTCCTACTACTCTTGCACAACTTTCTTTGAGTAACTCCATAATTCCAACTCTAAATGATTCCCTGAACATCCTTAATTGATACTTATAAGAACGACACTTTTGCCATTGAATAAGAAATGGTTGTCGTAGTAATACTCTAGGTCGTGAGTAAGATAGTTCTTTTCACACACCTCTTACCCTTCATAAGTATCACTTGTCGTCATCCCGCTGCACTACTCTGATCAACACAAAAAGTCACTTATTTGTTTACTCAAAATGATGCTCCTTTCATGTCTGCCGTGACAAGGAATCAATCATCGTTGAGAAACCTTCCTTCAAAGCTTCTATGGAACTTGCAAAACTGTTTGGACTCCCTTGTTTATAGCCTTAACATTCTATTTTCTCAACATCGCATCCACACTTTTTAAACCATATGTCTTTCTAGTCACTCCGACCTTTGTTAATACTCCTCTTGAACATTCTAAAGACTCTCTTCACACTTGGAAAACTCACCGCTAAACCTTGATGATACCGCTAACCTATTTGAAATTCCTTACCTTTATCATGTTTCCACCCTTTAAAACCATAGGCCAAAAAGTCTATCCTCCCCTATCCAACATTTACCCTTGAACAGTCTATCCTCCCACTACCTCTCCTTTAAGATTCACCAATCTTGCAGTCATCCTTGTGGTTATATTTAGTATAAGCCACTACTTCTCCAACATCTCCCCCACTTTCGTATTTACTTCAAATTCTCAATAGGAACCATCCAATTAGAAACTATTGGCACAAGTCCTCCTTCAGACACCAATGCAAAAGTGAACTCCACCAAACCAAGGTTAAAATTCTAATACTTGCTTCAGAACACGTCTACAAACTCTTCTGCTACCGAGATCCTTTGCGCCTATTATTTACTTTCCTTTGTCAAGTGACTCTGATTCACGTGACACTCTGCCCCCACTATTTAGTTTGATCCGTACTTCATACGCTATCACTAACTTATCCCTTTTTAATCAAAGAATACCACCTCGTTGGTCATCCCAACTCATTAGAATGAGATTGAGAAAACAACCAATTCACCCTTGCAAAGGAAACAATTCGAGTTGGGTTTGAATTTAAATACTTTGATCACCACGAAGGCACCACACACCCGAGCAAATCTTCACAAGCCTTGGGAACCTAAATTAAACTTTACTTTTGCTAATGTTAGTTTTGGATGGAATTGGAAGGGTTAAAGGAAACCCTAACTGAACTAGCAACCAAGAGTGGTTGTAAAACAGCCCATAATGAGACAATGAATGGCCATTAACAATCAATTAAGTTGCATTTTCGTTTTTGATCATTGACTTAGCTTTAAGGCACCATTTAAAAGGCAAAATTGGGGTATTAGGAAAGGTTTTGCAAGGCTGAAATTATACCCAGAAACAAAGCACGAATTCTGAGTTTTTGGTGAGGCTTGAGTGAGGTTCTTGGGGGGTTGAATTGAGAGGAGGCTAAGGAGGTACTTGGTGTAGGGAGGATTCCAATTGCCAAAGTTCAAGCTAAGGAATTCAGGTTAGGGGAGTTTTACATGTTAGAATTTTATGTTGTATTCGAATTGTATGATATATGTTGAATTGTTGGATTACTGTTCATTTATGGTTGAATTCTCATGTTTCTAGAAAATTTCCAGAAACTGCCTGACGAGCTGTTCATAGCCGCCAGGCGGCGTATGCTTTGTTACATGTTCTGGGTTCCCGAAGGAGGAACCGTATGGCAACACCTTCCCAGTTGCCAGGTGACGCATGGCCTGTACCTAATTCTCGGTTTTTCTGGATGAGGGGCCTGGCGATATGGGCTAAACCGCCAGGCGACCCGAATCATATTTATTCAATTTTGGCATTTTATGTGTTATAGGGTGATATTGATCGGGGGAAAATGAAGTTCTACTTAATTGTTAATGATGTGATGGGATACATTGTCGAATTACGTACGATTGATGGTTTGATTTGGTAAAATTGTTATGAACACCCTTTTAGGGTTGAATATTTGGAGATTTTTACAATTCATGAATGAATAGTGCGAATTGGGTTTAGAATTGTGTTGGATATAGTTAGGCTGTAATAATTATATCTCGTTTACCATGCTTAAGTACGAACAATAGAGCTAGGTAAGGAAAAGTATCAAAAACGGGGGGAACCAATTCTGGATTGCCTAGAAAACATACGCACCGCCTGGCGGTGAGACCCTCGCCGCCAGGCGCCATCTTAGAGGCAGTAGTTTGGACATGACTGTGGTTGTTGTGATTATTTTTTTGATTCTGAAAGCTAGGTGTTTAAACCTCTCAGGGTTGGAGGCGATATCTAAACTTAGGCTTTGGTGATAACTTGCGCATTTGAGAAGGGAGAATTAATTTCATTAGTTTATGAAATGAGTGAGTTTACAAAGTATTAGGAGTAAGGAATATGGAGTGTTCATTCAGGGAAGTGTACATGGGGAAATTGTGTGACCAGCTGGTTGATATAGAGAATTCATGGCAAAGGTGTTGTTAGTATGGTATGTAAGAGCTCTTATAAATATAGGTAAGGAATAGGATGGGTCCAAGTAAACTTGTTAGACCATTGAAAGGACTAAAATGTTGAGGCAAGTCTGACCATGAGGAACTGGAGTTGATATTGGCAGTGGTTCAGTCCTGTGACAAGTAGCAGTGGTATAATTGAGGGAAGACATATGATGGACTTAGGGAGAAATAGTAATCTTGATGACTATTCAAACAAATGGAATGTAGAAATTCTTGGATTGGAAATTCTATTGATGCTGGAGCATTGTAGACACCCTCGAGTTGAGCTCAGAATGACATCCCTCGAGTTGAGCTCGGGATGGTGGATGAACACGAGGAACCCTTGAGTTGATCTCAGGTTGGCGAGTGTTACTGGTGTAAGTGTGCTGGTTGTGGCCAGTACGGATGGGTCCGGATAGATTGCCCTCCTCAGTAAATAGTTGACGAGTTTGGTAGTCTTGGGACGTTACGAACTATGTTCGTATTTGGGAACTCCACCTGGCGTTACAGTGTATGATCCGTAGCAATGGTTTCCCGCACGTGCTCTGTCGGTTGTGGCCGATAGGTATGGCAAGAAGTCACCTTGGAGTAATCACTAAAAGAGGTAGAACACAAATGATCTAGTTGTGGCCAGGTGATATGGAATAGAGTGAGAGACTTTATTTGTGTGTTTGCATGAAATATATAAGTGACTACATATATGTATATCAATATAATTGCATGTTGATTCTGTTAAGCTCACCCTATCTGCTTGTGTTTGGCAATGATCGTGTGTGCGGTACACGTGAGCAGAGGATGTTGATGCAGGTGGTGTTAGAAATGCTTAGACACGGAGCGGGGGAAAGCTTGGGAGTTTATATATTATCATGTTTTATGATTTTGGCATATGTTGTAAACTTTTATGAATTATTTCTCCATAGAAAAGGAGAGGCAACAAAATAGAACCCTAATCAAGATGGGCACGAAAATGCAATAGAATAAGGAAAAATAATGACTCATCACATATAACACAAATTGGGTTGTAGGGGAAAGTCTTGGGTAAGGACTTCAAATTTTGGGTAATCATCATCAGGAAGATTTAATAGCAGACCAATTAAAATCTCCATATTACGAGCCTTCAAAATATTAATTAAACAATTTCAGCATACAGTATAGTAACCAATAATTCAATTGGATTACTACAGTAATTATTAAAAAAGATAAACTTACAATCATATTGTCCAATGTTTTTCTTCCATGGCGGGTCCGACCAAGGGAGTCAAGGACATAAAATTTGCGTGTTTGGTAGTTGACTCATACTTGACACGACCCCAATTATATTTACCAAGAGTTTCAAGGTCATCAACAATGCTGAACAATATTGGAAAAACTATATCACTATGCCTATCAAAATATACAATCCACAAAAGTCATCTAAACTTAATTCTTCGTGATGTTGCAATAGGAATTCATAAATGATTTTCGCATCTACATTTTCATCATCAAAGTGTTTCCTACACTCACTATGTACAACACCCTCACTCAAATCACTTTTAGGTCCAACCACCCTCAACCCCAAACCTAAGCATATATCTAATAAAGAAAATCTAACAACTTCTTTACTAAGGCGAAAACCACCTCTCCTTTAGACCCACACATTAACAAACTCATTCAAAATATTTCGACTTATATTCATATACTTTTTCAACTTGCTCATCCACCTAGATAATGTTCTTTGAAGACAAATAATTTGTTCGAGTGTTTAGTTCTTATTCAAAGACCCAACATATTGAGTCTGACAAGAATGTATGAAATAAATTTGCATCCACCATAGAAACACCACATTAAGCCATTATTGAAGCATTTATATTGAAGAACCTTATAAAACCATTTCCAAAGTCTTACCTTCCTCTCCGTTCAACAACCATCGTCTTCATTAACATCAATCATCATTCCCAAATAAGATCTTCAATTTGCCAAAAATAAACTAAATTAAATATCAAATCGCTAAAACTATAAGATCAAAAAAATCTCCCATTTGCACAGTTGTGGTCCCACATAGTTTCATAAAGTGCATTTAACAAATAGAAGGATTCCAATAACTACAAGGGTTTAAATAAAACGCTTCAATATCCAAATATTTGTTAACAACTTAACCATAATTAGTGAAAATTACAATTAAGACAGTTGAAATCATAAAAATAAGTACGCAAACAAATTCGAACAAGATTTTACTCATGCCAGAACATGAAACACCATACCTAAAGATGTAATATTTCTTTCTTATATACATGCGATAACACAAATGAACCTCATGTGCAAACACGCTTATACTTCACTTCACTGAGTCCTTTTTCAAACAAGCACCCACAACAATAATCACAAACATTCTAAATGCTAAAAAACATAAAATCCACACAATGACCCAAATTCTTTGCAATCAATCAATACATGTGTGAAATTGGAATCACCTTTCAAAGCCAATAACCAACTACACAATGTACAGGACATAACCAAATCATGGGTGCATACAAAAAATAATAGCAAAGATGGAGAATAACTTTACCCTTTCCACCAACGAGATTCCTTTAAATTTGAATCTATAAGGGTGAATGGCAGCTAAACCCCTAATTTGTGCCGATGAAACAACACGAAACATCCATGAAGAAGATGAAAGGAGAGGCCCCAATCAATGCCGAAGAAGAAGATGAATACCAAGGTTTGTGGGTGCGAACAAAGAAAGTAAACAGAAGGGTTTAAAAATGGATGACCTGATTTTCGATTTGGAGGACGACTACCACGAAAGTTGATGAAGGATTGACCCCAACCAACGATGGAGGTACATGCTTAAGAAGACTAAGCATGTTTAGAAAGGAAGTTCAATAATCCTTCATCCCTTTCATTTGTGTTTGTTATTTTTTATTCCCTAAGTTGACTTAGTTGAATCAACTTTAGTTGACTTGTTGACCTTTGACTAGGTTTGACTTGTTGACTATAGTTGACTTGACTTAAGCCAACATGCTAATCTATGTTTATTTTCTTTGTAGGTTAATTAGGAGTAAGAAAGCAATGCTAGGTGGCGCATGGTGATTGGGGAGCATAAGTGATGTGGATGAGAGAGTAAAACAAAGGCATAAAGCATAAAGTAAAAGGCATAAAACAAGTGTACCTATGTACCTTTGGTCTCCTTTGTTTTTAGCACACTTTGGCCACTTTTTGGAGACATATGAGACACATTCTTTGTCTCCTTTTGTGCTAGAACGAAATTAGCCTTGCACACACCATAGTTCGCTCTTTTGCCTCTCATTTTTGTAACCTTATTTGACCTAGTTTCTAGAAGCTAAGGTTAGGTTTTTGTAGAGACATCCTTAGGTATCTTTTATTTGCTTAGAGGCCCCTAAACTCTTCTATATAAGGGGTGCTCCTAGACATGTAAAAGGGTTGAACATTTTGAAGTAAAAACACTCTTGTGTCTCAACCATTTGTGAGAGTTTCCTCCCTTGGGAGTGAATACTTTTAAGCCTTATCTTGCATAGCAAGTGGCGGCACACATCCACTCATCTTCAAGGTTGCCATGGCTTCTAGCCTAGCCTTGTAGTGGCGTGCTTCTCACATTTTTACCATTTCTTTCCTTTCCATTTTATGTTTTCTTCTTCCTTTAATTGTTCTTGGTTTTCTATGGTTTATGTGCTTTCCATTTCCTTTTTGTTTTGAATCAATCCATCATCTTCTTCTTTTGAGCTTTGTGAAAGGAACCTTCACATCTAGATAGCATGCTATCTTAATGTCCAGTGGGGATTTCACTTAGCTTTCTTAATCAACTCACACCATATTCAATAATCTTAAAAAGGAACAAGATAATCCTTCATCAAAAGTCAAAGGAACTAGAGGAATTTTACGTTTGATTCTTCCTTTGTGAGGCTCCTTCGGTGGGATTTAAGGATTTCCTCTCTAACCTTCTTCGTTCAAATCTTCACACTACAAGGGAAGATGGGATTTTGTTCCAAAATTTTGAGGTTCGAGAGTGGGGGTTGGAATGCTTTGAAATTGTGACAGCCTTCCAAGATGGAATTTGAGAGTGCCCATTCAGTACATGGACAACTGCAACTTTAATTCAAAATCAGATTTAAAATGTCATGTGGACATGCCACAAACAGGTGTAAAAAGTGGTCACTTTTAGGAGTCAACTAATCATTTTCCTAAGGAAAGCACCTACTATAATCGTAAGGCACTCTTCACAAGGATACCATCCTATTTAAAACCACCACACGATAGGTTCAAAAAATTGAAACAAAACCCATTAAAGTTACACCAAAATATGTAGTTGCAATGTCAGAGGAAAGCAAATCAAGTTCGTGCAAGACTGCACAAAAAAAAAACATATTCAGAAAACAACCCTTTGGTCTTGTTATGGTTATCTCCTTACACACCAAACCAAGCGATATAATAAGCTAAGGAAAGCAAGGAAAATTTCAACATCATCCTACTCTAACACTGCAACACCAATGAAAAGAACCCAAGTATGCGTTGATCTTAAAAGCATTGACAACACCCACAAGAGTTTTAATGTAACTTTGAAATTCATGCATGTAAACGTAGGCATATATCTTTGATGAAAACAACCTAATTAATTCATTTGTAGCACCCACACATCACATTTTGTACAGCTGTAGTAATTTTTAAAAAGTTTTTGACATGTTGATATATTTTATAGATAAAGTTTCTATTCAAAACTGTATGAACTGTACGAGGATAATTTTTAACTGTGATGGTGAAGATGCTACCAAGTTGAAAAAAATGTAAGTACATTTTACATGCGTTTTATTTTCTTTTATATATTCATATATATATATATACATATGTATATATATGTATATATATACATATGTATATATATATACATATATATACATATATATACATATGTATATACATATATATATATATATATATACATATATATACATATATATATATATATATACATAAAGTTGGGTAAGTGGTTGAGAAGGAGATTCAGTACTATCACACATCCTAAATATATATATATATATATACATATATATATATATATATATATATGTATATATATGTGTGTGTATATATATACACATATATATCTTTGAGACCTTCAATTGAGCATCTAGGATTCAGCTTAATGAAATCTTCTTCTAAGCTAACTTTTGAAGACTGACAAAGTTGGGTAAGAGGTTGAGAAGGAGATTCAGTACTATCACACATCCTAAATATATATATATGTATATATATATATATATGTATATATATATATATATGTATATATATATATATATATATATATATATATGTATATATATATGTATATATATATGTATATATGTGTGTATATATACACACATATATACATATATATATACATATATATGTATGTATATATATATACACATATATATATATATATATATATATATATATGTATGTATATATATATATATGTATATATATGTGTGTATATATATATGTATATATATATGTATATATGTGTGTATATATACACACATATATACATATATATATACATATATATATACATATATATATATATATATACATATATATATATATATATATATATATATATATATATATATATATATTTAGGATGTGTGATAGTACTGAATCTCCTTCTCAACCTCTTACCCAACTTTGTCAGTCTTCAAAAGTTAGCTTAGAAGAAGATTTCATTAAGCTGAATCCTAGATGCTCAATTGAAGGTCTCAAAGATTTTAAAGAGGTTGAATTCTTTTTCCTCTATCTTGTAGTTAAATTGTTTAGTTTGAATACTATGCATTTTTTTATTTATATTGTTGCATTATTTATGTTCCAGGAAAGTACTTTTGTAGTGAAGGCTACTATCAAACATGTTCTAGATCATGATGATTGGTAGTACACAACATATATCTGCAACAAAGCTGTGTATCCTGATTCCAAAATGTTTTTTTGTGAAAAATGTAACAAACATGTCATTAAGATTACACCTAGGTAATATTATTAATCTTCAGAATTCTGATTTTAATAATATACAAATTTCAATAAATGAATAATGTTCCAATGTTTATTTTTAGGTATAAACTTAGACTTCGTGTAATTGATGCTATTGATTCTACAACTTTTGTTGTATTTGATCGTGATGCAAGTGCAATGTTGAAGAAATCATGCTTTGATATTCTTAACTTACAAGACAAGGTTAAGTTTCTTATGTAGTCAAAGAAATTTTTAATCAATATTTTCGTATTCTATATTCTGGACTTCTTTTCGAATTATTTAAATCATGATTATTATCCACACAAATGCTTTTTGATTAAGTTAAATCATTTGTATTTCTACTTCTTTTAATAGAACACTACTGCTAGGAACTTACCTAAAGAGTTTGAAGTCCTCATTGATAAGACCTATTTGTTCTAAGTTGAGTGCAAGAATGATTATAATAGCAAATTGGATCAATCATTCAAAGTTAAAAAAGTGTGCATGGATGAAAAAGTCATTGAAAGCTTTAGTGATGTTGAAGTTTAGTGTTTGGTAAGATCTAATTTATTTCTTTTTACGTCTTATCATATATATAATTTTAATTTTACTCTTTTTGTACTTGAATATATTTGTTAGGATGTATAGTCTGCAAATGAAGAAGAAAGCAAACTTAAGCAGATAACAAATAAGATGTCATCTGATACCATTGCAGAGGTATGTGAAGATTAGAACTATACTTTTTTTTCTAAAACTTTTTATATGCTAACTTTTTCAAGTTTATTTTTAGGATTTGCTGATCAAATTCACTAAAGAATCAAATGATGTTGAGACTCGAAGTGATCATTTGAACACTATAGGATCAAGCCATGTTTCTATAGAGGAAGCGTTGATCAATAAAGCAGTAATTGATGTTGAAATTGATGAGTTAACCCACAAAGAATCATCTCATATGGAGAATCTTAGTTTTGATTTGGCTACCAAAGCACGTGTCCCGGTAGTTAAAAGGCAGAATCGATCTTTGGTTCAAGAAAACAAGAAGATCCCAATGAAGATGTTGAAGAAGAACATTAAGATTGAAAAGTGATTTGTGTTATTTCAATCTTAAAATTGTACCAGACTTTATTTGTGTTTTGATGTTGGTTATGTTATTTTTTTGGAAAACATTTGCTGATACTCATGACTAATATGTTTTGTTGTTCTTAAGTTGTTATAATTTTGAAAACATTCACTTCAAGTTTCTGTTTATTTAATTATGAACTATATTAGTTATTGCTCAACATGAATCCCTAATTATTTTGCAGTAATAATTTGCTAGCGTAGTCAAATTGTGTTGATATTATTTTATATTATCAACACCATAATCTTGCTAGCTACATCAAAGCAAGTGTATTGTATGTGTATGTGTATTTTGTTTTAGAGGATTGTAGTCTTTCATCATTTGTTTATATTTCAATCTTATCAATCAATTATTCGTAAAAATATATTTCAGGTTACGTACATATAGAATTATCTTTTATTGTCTCTATATTTGTGTTTTTATGTTGGTTATGTTATTTTTTTTGAAAAACATTTGCTGATACTCATGACCAATATGTTTTGTTGTTCTTAAGTTGTTATAAATTTAAAAACATTCACTTCAAGTTTCTGTTTATTTAATTATGAATTATATTAGTTATTGCTCAACATGAATCCCTAATTATTTTTGCAGTGACAATTTGCTAACAGAGTCAAACTGTGTTGATATTATTTTATATTGCCAACACCATAATCATGCTAGCTACATCAAAGGAAGTGTATTGTATGTGCATTTTGTTTTAGAAGATTGTATTCTTTCAGCATTTGTTTACATTTCAATCTTATCAATCAATTATTTGTAAAAATATATTTCAGGTTACATATATATAGTATTATCTTTTGTTGTCTATGTTGATTTGTAAACATCGTTATATGTTGCAAGTTGAATCTGAAAGTGTTGATATTATTTTGTTTTGTCAACTACACTATCATGCTAGCTACATCAAAGAGAGTAACTTCTGATCTATCGTACATTTTTTAACTACATTATTTGTTGCATAACATATATAACTTATTTCATGTTTTCAAAACCATGATAGCTATATATTTTACATCATATATAACTTATTCTGTGTATTAAAGTTTTAATAAATTCATAATATTTCTATTTTAAATTTTTTTGGGTTCCCTACACAGATACACAAATTATTAAAATTTCTAATTTTATTTTTAAAATAAATTTCTTTTTAATAAAATTATTTTTAATCAATTAACCTGTCAACATATGTATTTACTTTTAAAATTAATTCATCTATTTTGAATATATCTTTTTATTTGTTAAAAAAAAATTATTAACACAAATATTTTTCATATGTCTTTTTTATTTAGTCAATGTTTTTAGATAAAAAAATATTTAAGTTTTGAATTCTAATTAATCAAGACAAAAACCGACATTCATTGAAAATTTCTACCATGATATAACTTATTTCATGTTTTCAAAACCATGATAGCAAAATCAAATATATTCTACTTCATATATCTCTCTACACAAGTACACAAACTATTAAAATTTCTAATTTTATTTTTGAAAGAAATTTATTTGTAATAAATTTATTTTTAATCAACTTTGTACTTTTATTTAGAATTTTGAATTTTGAATTAACGAAGACAAAATATGACATTCATTTACATTTTTTTATTATTTTATTTCTTTAAATATTTTGTATTAGTCCTTGAAATTCTAATTTGTATTTTTTATTTTTAATAATTTGTAATATTTGTAATTTGTAATAAATTTGTAATAATTTGTAATATTTGTAATTTGTAATAAATTTAGATTTCTTTATTAATTTATTTCTTTAAATATTTTGTATTACTCTTTGAACTTCTAATTTGTATTTGTATTTTTAATAATTTGTAATATTTGTAATATTTTTAATTTGTAATAAATTTACATTTTCTGATTATTTTATTTCTTTAAATATTTTGTATTACTCTTTGAACTTCAAATTTGTATTTTTATTTTTAATAATTTGTAATATTTGTAATTTGTAATAAATATATATGAATTTAAATATATATTTTGGAAATCATTAAATATATATATATATATATATATATATTATTTCTAAAGTAATTAGAATTTGAAACAGTGTTTTCATATCTATATAACAATTGAGTATCCATCAAGTTTTGTTTATTATCCATCAAGGAAACAGAAGGGCCACTCCCCGTAAACCTCCATGGATACCTCTGTCAGTGTGGCTGCCAGAATAATTTTAGGAAGGTTCACTACAATGCATTTTCTTCATAATCAGTTATGTTTACTTTCCAAAAAGTTGAAAAATATGTTCTTTCTGCATTCATCTCTTTCTGTTAACTCAATTTATTTGTTCAAATGTACTGTAAATATTTTTTCTTCCATCAGCTATGCATTTTTTAAAACTTTGTTCAAAACCTTATTTATTCTTCTTTTTATATAAAAATCAAAACTTTATTTTATAATCGTTCATCTATGGTTTTTTTCTCTTTATCAAACTGTTTTTTCTTTGATCAGACATGCATCTCTTACTTACTATGTTTTTTAATTTTAAAAATGTTAAATTTCTTCAAGAATCGTTCAAACATACGACATTTTCATTTTGATGTGTGTTCTTCATTTGATTTTATTTTCGATCACAGATTCATTTTTTTGTGCTTTGTTAGAAATATTTGTTTTTTTTTTAAATGTAAAATTTCTTCAATAATAGTTGAAATCTACAAAATTTTGCTTCCATAAGCAAAGATTTTATTTTTACTTTGATGTAAATCTGACGTATTAATTTATTTTCTAAAAATGTGAACTTTCTTCAATAATCCATCAAATGTTTTTGTTTAAGTGAGACATGCATTTTTTATTCCTTTGAATGAAATCTTATTTATTCTCTATCTTTCTTTCATGATCAGTTTAATGTTTGCTTACATTTTGTTTATTACAGTCATTTTTAAAATGTTTTTCACTCTGTTTTTTGTGTGTTGAACACTAGAATTTTAGGAGTTCGGTCATGTTGATCGAATATTTGTTGCTATGTTTGCGCAAGAATTAGGACCGGTTTGGCAGTTGGAAGATATTAAAGGAAATCGCCATCAGTTAACTTTTAATATGGATGTCAATAATCCATTGGTCATTGATGGTTGGTCTAGCCTAAGAGTTCTTTATAAATTGGAACATATCCATCAAATTTTATTTAGATATGTTGGCAACTCAACATTCCAGATTACTGTATTCTCCAGCATGTCTACAATATCAACTACGATGAAGTTTTTACAAACATACATCGAATGCGAACAAAACATCTTTTTAGAGTGAAATTGACAAAATATCAAAGCAAAGCGAGCCATCTGGTGAACAATGTGGTTTTATGTTGTTTTTTATATGTTATTTTGTTTATATAAGTTGTTATTTATTTTTTTATTTCTTTTTTATTTCTTTTTTCAGGACCTACCAACTGACTTTGCAGCTTACGTTCAGAAACGTAGATTCAAGAGGTTAGAATTGTAGGGATCGAAGAACACATTCATTGTTCAGTGTAAGCTTTTGGTCCGTAATTCACCTAAGAAGTCAACTAAGATTGGGAAGGGATGGAAGGACTTCTGCAGATCAATCGGTTGAAAGAAGGGGATGTTATTGTGTTTGCAGCTCACAACCAAATGAGAAAGCAGAAGATAAAAGTCTATGTCAAAAAAGAATTTAGATTTTAATATTTAACTTTTCTTTAATTTTACTTTAGATGGTATTTATGGTTTACTTTGCACTTTCAAGCAAGTTTGCTTTTATTTTGCTTGTAAGACTGAATGCATGGTAATTTTGTTGCTTCTAATAAGTAGAAGCCATTTCTATAACTATTATCCGTAAGTTAATTATGATAAACTTTAATATTTTACTTAATTTGATTTTACTTATTTTCATGGTTCAAATTATGTATAATAGTTATGTATTACTTTTATATAAATTTCTTAAAAAAACATCATAAGAACTAAGACCTATTTTAATATTTATTTTATACAAACAATATCCAATTGTGATAATAAAAATTAATAGAAATTATTATTTTATAAAAACAAGAACTCAATATCTTAACTTGCTAACTTGGTAATTCTTTTAACTTCGTATTCCTTTTTAATGATTATTTACAAATCGTTAACTTATTCGAATACTATCACACAACATTATTTCTTTTATAAAAAGAATGCAATAAAAAAATTGATTTGTTACTCTGAAACACGTGTTGTAATTTAAATTAAAGTTTTTACAGTGTATTTATGTTTTAAAAATTTAATATTCAACGTATTCATTTTTCATCAAAGAACACTTAAAAATTGATTGGGCTGTCATTCTTTTTGTTTGACCTGATTTCTACTTTCATGGTTGACTACTACCAGCATAGTACTTATGTGTTGGCCTAAAAAGGAATTATAGCACAGATGCACATTCTGAACAGAAGCACAACAATGTCTGCAAATCATCAATTTGGACATTGCATATCAAAAGGTACATTGTTCAAAATATTGATTAAAAGGTATAGTTTTCCATATCAATGACTTGGTTGTTCTATTTTATAAAAAGATTGTACTTACATTAGCTACCTTAGGAATATTCAATGTTTTGAAAACTGAAAATGTCCCTTCATCTATTACTAGCTTTTTATATTCAACACATACTCCAGCAAAATTTAATTATTAATCAAAATGTTTTTTTTATTCAACTTCTCTTGAATGTGTAAAGAAACATAACAGCAAGAGAATGTATAACTTTATGGAAGCTTTGAACAGTAATACAAATATTTACTAACATTGCTGATAAATCTATTATTATTTTATCTTTATTTAAATTCCTTTAATATTTTTTCTATTACTAATATTTACTAACTTTTCATGTAAATAAATTCAAGGTTCTACCTCCATTTCATGTACTTCAATTGAAATCACCAATGGTCCAATTTTGCACAAAAGCAACATTAACAACACAGGTACCAATCCAACTTATAATTTTGTCACTATTTCACAGTAATCAAATGTGAAACCAACAAAATTATTTCCATTCAACTTAAGTAAAATAAATTCGTACAATATCAAAATAAAAACACAGTTACAAACTAATATATCATCAGTTTATATTTCATGTCTATATGAATGTTGAATTCAGTTCATGAATTTATGCATATACTTGTAGGTATGGTTCAAAGTGACTGTCATAATACACAACCCTTGTTGAATACAATTACCAATAGGTTAGATAAAGAATTTGTTGGTAGCAGCTTCACTCCTGCTTCTATGGATTCTTCTGCTTATTCTAAAGTTGTTAATCTTTTTGATGTTGAATATAACCAAAGTCGTGTTAATTTGTACTATTAACAAAATTAATTTGATTACTTTAATTACTTCAATTGTTATAAATTCATGTTTCTAATCTTTAGCTCAATATTTAGACATATCTAAGCTGCCATCCTATGCTAGTGCAAGACCAAGTAATCCATCTCAATATTTAGAAGCTGTAAAATTCTGTCAACCTTCTCTTGAGGATGTTATTACACCTATTTCAAAGATATTGGATTTTGACAATAATTCTGATGAAGATGAAAACGATGGTAATCAATAATGGTTGATTTTAGAAAACAAATTAATATTGTATTTATTTTCCTTTATTAATAATTGAGATTTTATTTTATTTTAGATTACATAATTGGGCATTTCTCCACTGATTTGTATTCAAGAGTTGAAATTCAAGGTGCCACACTACTTTTTAGTCAATTTATATTATTATAATGTACATATAAATATAAATATGTTTTAATTAATGATATATTGTTTTTTATGTACTTAGCAAATGTTGATGTAGGGGACTATTCCATTGAGTGTCCCTATTGTCAAGCTCAATTGTGGTACGAAGAAAGATATGATAAATGCAAAAGATTAAAACAAGTTGATTTCTCTCTTTGTTGTCAAAAGGGAAAAGTCCAGCTTCCATTGTTGAAGAAACCTCCACAATTGCTTCAAAAGTTGTTGAAAGGTGAAGACACTACAAGCCAACATGTTCTCATTTACATCAATTGGTGCTAAGATTCATTCATCAATCAATGATGGATGTGGTCCTCCTCAGTTTATTCTTAGTGGTCAAAATTACCATCGCATTGGAAGTTTATTGCTCGATAAAGGATGAAGTCCAAAATTTGCACAACTATATATTTATGACACAGAAAATTAAACAACAAACAGAGTTAGAAAATTCGTCCAATCTTTGTCTCATAGAAGTAGAAGAACTTCTAAATTCCAATGGGCGTGCTTTAACAGATTATAGTTCCCTTCCTCAACCTGATCTTTCAAATTCATTCAAATTTCATAACAGGTTCATTATTGGTGAAATGAACTATGATAAAGAATTATAGTTCCCTTCCTCAACCTGATCTTTCAAATTCATTCAAATTTCATAACAAGTTCATTATTGATGAAATGAATTATGATAAAGAACAAATGGAGAAGCTACATCACTCTCTATTGCAGTCAATCACTATTGAGCAACTACATGTTTATAACAGAATTATGACAACAGTGAATTTAGATGTAAGGAATTTCTTTTTCTTATATGGTTATGGTGGGACTAGAAAAACATATTTGTGGAAAATTTTGTCAGCTATTATTAGAGCAAAGGAAATGATTGCGCTTAATGTAGCTTCAAGTGGCATTGCATCTTTATTGCTTCCTAGAGGTAAAACTGCTCATTCTACTTTTTGCATACCACTAGTAATCAATGATGAATCAACGTGCAACATCAATCAAGGAAGTCTTCGTGCTAAACTATTGATGGAAACAAAACTTATCATATGGGATGAAGCTCCTATGATGAATAAGTTATGTTTCCAAGCTTTTGATAGAAGATTGAGAGACATTATGAGAGCTAGAAATGAAGATAACGCTGACAAACCATTTGGTGGAAAGGTTGTTGTCTTGGGCGGTGATTTTAGACAAATCTTGCCAGTAGTAAGAAAGGGATCAAGGTATGATATTGTGAACTCATCAATTAACTACTTTGATTTGTGGCAATATTGCACAGTTCTTAAGCTATCACAAAACATGAGGTTAAAAAGTGTTGTTTCAAATGAAAGCGCAATAGATATAAAAGAATTTGCTGATTGGATTCTTAAAATTAGAGATCGAAATATGAATTTGAAGGATAGTGGTGAAGCGAACATTTCAATACCAACAGATCTTCTAATTCAAGAAAGTGAAACACCTTTACTTTCTTTAGTGAAATTTTTTTATGGTTGTCTAATTGAAAATATCATGACTCCTGGCTTCTTTGATGACGACGTTATACTTTGCCCTACAATTGATAGTGTTGAACAAGTAAATGACTTCATTTTATCTTTGATTCCTAGTGAAGAACAAATTTATTTAAGTTCAGACACTCCTTGCCAATCTGATGATGATCAAGAAATTCAAGGTGAGTGGTTTACTCAAGAGATTCTAAATGATATCAAATGTTCAGGAATTCCAAATCATAGGATTAAATTGAAAGTTGGCGTACCAATTATGCTTTTAAGAAACATTGATCAAGCAAATGGTTTTTGCAATGGTACAAGGTTGCAAGTTAATGATTTGGGAAAGAATGTTATCTCTACTACAGTAATAACAGGCAAAAATGTTGGTGACAAAATTTTCATTCCAAGAATGAACTTGACACCTTCTGATTCCAGCATCCCGTTTAAATTTCAAAGGAGGCAATTTCCAATATCATTATGCTTTGCAATGACAATAAACAAAAGTCAAGGCCAAACTCTTTCTAAAGTTGGACTTTATCTTCCTCGCCCAGTTTTTACTCATGGACAATTGTACGTAGCAATTTCTAGAGTGATAACAAAGAAAGGACTCAAAATCTTAATTCTGGACGAAGATGGAAAAGTAAGAAATACAACTACAAATGTGGTTTACAAAGAAATATTTGAAAATCTTTGATAAGAGGTATACAAATTACTTTAACAACATTCTTATAATTTGTCAATTATTGTATCTTTAACTTTAATTCCTTCTTTTGTTGTAGATTATAATATGCAATAGTGTATAATATACATTTTGAGGAATTTTTTTGATAGCTGCAGCGATATTGAAAAGTACATGGTCATTGATACATGTTTGAATTACATTATTTGTTGTCCAACATTATTTCTTGTCGACTCATGAATTTATGTTTTGAACACCATGGTTGCTGCAGTACAAATATTATAACTGTTACAAAGATTCTGAATTAGTGTTATTTTAATTTTTATTTGTGGCTTTACTATATTGTGAAGAAAAAAATATCTACCTACATGTTCTTATTCGTTACTACAGTACATATATTATAACTCTTATAACACTCACATTGATTTTCAGTAACAAAATGTCTCTAAAAATGTATAATGAATACAAGTATTATATTGTAATACAAGTATTTTTAAATGCTTTATGTTTCAGTTACTTTATATATTAAAGTATCTGCAAAAAACTATTTTACAATTAAAGCCACTGTTTGCATGTGTTACTAAAGTAGTGCTGGCAGTTTCAGCTAAGATTCCTTTTCTCTGTTTTCACGTGATGATCTTTGCCATTCCATTTCCAAATTTCACTTTACCATTCCATCTAGAATTTTCACTTACCCATATATTTCAACCGTGACTTTGTTATGCAATTAGAGGAATGGAGATGGAGCAAACCAGTACAGATGGAGCAAACAACACAACAATACTTTGGAAGTTCAACACAATCTACATATGTTGTCAGGTATGTTGTAAATTTGACCACAAAAATACATCTTTGGAAAGCATTGATATTTATTGTTGTATGTGTTTTCTGCTGTCAACGGTTGGTGGTATCTGATAAACTCTATCATCCTAATTCCTACTGTATCATCCTCATTAAAACGTTAAGATTTTTGCCACAATGGTAAACAAAGATATGAAGATATAGTAGTAGAGATGGAGATAAAACCATTTTGTCATTTGATTTAAATTTTCTGATATTTTTCATTTGTCTTCTTCATTTGGTTAGTATTTCTAGATACAAAATCATTTATACAATCAATTTTGGTTTCTGTTTTAATTGGGTGAACTTTAAAGAGTTATTATATTTTATTTCAATTATATAAACGTTTATTTGATATTTTTTTTAAATACATAATATATATATATATATATATATATATATAATATAGACTTCTTTTCATAATTTGATTATTTTTTTTAGTAATATTTAAATATTTTGTAGGTTAATATAGTATTGAAATTTTTTTTCTTTTCAACTATTCTAAAGATTTAAAATTTATTCTTATTTTAGTTGTTATTTACTGGGTTTAATGTTTTTTTATTACTTTATAAACTTTTAATTTATTTTTCATTTCTAATAAATACATACGACTTTTATAACCATTAAATATATTTTGAAGAAAAACAATTTGTACTTATATATGCTTGTGTTTATGTTTTCATTTCGTTGCAGAGAAAAATTTCTTCATGTTGGAAAACAATTTATTGTCTTTATTAATTTGTAGCCATTTGGATTTGTCGATCGACATTTTGCTGTTGGTTATGCACACGAATTAGGTCCACAGTGGCACTTGCTAGATTTAAATGGTAAGAGCACGACAGTTACCTATAACATGGATTCAGATAACCCAAAAATCACAGAAGGTTGGAGTAATATGAGAGATTTGTATGACATCCAAAGTGACTCTCACATCCAGTTTCAGTATTTGGGAAATTCTTTATTTCACCTAATCGTGTTTAAAGGTGGTTGTACACCAAGGAGTTTGACAACATTTATGTGTCGTATCAGTCATCAAGAAAAAGATCTATATTTTCAGTCAAATTGATAGTATTAAAGCAAAGCAAGTCACTTGGTATATGACTTCTAATTTCTTTTTATCCTTTCAAGTATAATTTAATATCAATTTACATATAATTAAATGAAAATACTTAATGCACTAACAATAACCTTTTGAATTATGCAGGACTTGGAATCAAAGTTTGCCAACTTCATTCGGGAGGAGAATGTACAAGATGTGTTTCTTATAGGGCCTAAAACACCAGTTGATGAAGGATTATCTTGTTCCTTTTTAAGATTATTGAATATGGTGTGAGTTGATTAAGAAAGCTAAGTGAAATCCCCATTGGACATTAAGATAGCAAGCTACCTAGATGTGAAGGTTCCTTTCACAAAGCTCAAGAGAAGAAGATGATGGATTGATTCAAAATGAAAAGGAAATGGAAAGCACATAAACCATAGAAAACCAAGAATAATTAAAAGAAGAAGAAAACATAAAATGGAAAGGAAAGAAATGGTAAAAATATGAGAAGCACGCCACTACAAGGCTAGGCTAGAAGCCATGGCAACCTTGAAGATGAGTGGATGTGTGCCGCCACTTGCTATGCAAGATAAGGCTTAAAAGTATTCACTCCCAAGGGAGGAAACTCTCACAAAGGGTTGAGACATAAGAGTGTTTTTACGTCAAAATGTTCAACCCTTTTACATGTCTAGGAGCACCCCTTATATAGAAGAGTTTAGGGGCCTCTAAGCAAATAAAAGATACCTAAGGATGTCTCTTCAAAAACCTAACCCTAGCTTCTAGAAACTAGGTCAAATAAGGTTACAAAAATGAGAGACAAAAGAGCTAACTATGGTGTGTGCAAGGCTAATTTCGTTCTAGCACAAAAGGAGACAAAGAAGGTGTCTGATATGTCTCCAAAAAGTGGCCAAAGTGTGCTAAAAACAAAGGAGACCAAAGGTACATAGGTACACTTGTTTTATGCCTTTTACTTTATGCTTTATGCCTTTGCTTTACTCTCTCCTCCACATCATTGATGCTCCCTAATCACCATGCGCCACCTAGTATTGCTTTCTTACTCCTAATTAACCTACAAAGCAAATAAACATAAATTAGCATGTTGCCTTAAGTCAAGTAAACTATAATCAAAAAGTAAAACCTAGTCAAAGGTCAACAAGTCAACTAAAGTTGATTCAACTAAGTCAACTTTGGGAATCAAAAATAACAAACACAAATGAATGGGATGAATGATTAGTGAACTTCCTTTCTAAACATGCTTAGTCTTCTTAAGCATGTGCCTCCATCCTTGGTTGGTGTCAATCCTTCATCACCAGTGCAGTAAGGACTTTTGGCCCTAGTTGTTTTTGATATTCTGCCCCGATTCCAGAACTGAGGCATATTGGGGTGGGGCAAAAAGGGGTGGCTTTTGGCCTCGGGTGTTAACCGAAGCCATAGGGGTACTTTTCTGCCTCGGTTCTCTGAGGACCCGAAGCCATAGGGGTATTTCGCTCGCGCCACCGTTAGCACTACTACGCTCGTCCTCGCCACCAAGATCGTCGGCAAACGCTGTTGTGGCCAAACATTCACCATCACTGAACAAGCAACCCACCGCGACGCTCAGACCCATGGTGTGCTACCACTGCACGGTCTGGATGCGGCAACAACAAACCACCATGAACCAGTAAAGCCAAGAGATTCAGAGATCCAGCACCTCCATCGTCGTTCGAAGCAGAATTGCAAGCCACCGTCGCGGGCAACCCCACCAAAATGACCACCAAATCACAGCTTTGCCGCGAGCACGCCTCCTCCGCCAATGACGATCCAAACACCACCGCACGAGAAAATGAAGACGAGAATGCCTCTACCGCGCGTAGAGTGTTCGCGCAGGGACGAAGGTGAACAGTGCGAAGTCGCGAATTTGGGAACCTAAATAGGGCATATGGCCTCGGTTCAATTAATAACCGAGGCCTAAAGTCCCTTTATGACCTCGGTCAATAAAGACCCGAAGCCAAATGTGACGGTGCTAGTGACATTTTTGAAATTAGGGTTAGTTAGGGTTACTGGGCTGGCTTATAGGCCTCGGTTCTTTTTTAACCGAGGCCTAAAGTCCCTTTATGACCTCGGTCAATTAGCACCCAAAGCCAAAAGTGCTGACGCTGATGGCATTTTTGAAATTTTGGTTATTGGGTTGCCTTATAGGCTTCGGTTCTTTTGCAACCGAGGCCTAAAACCTCTTACTGCACCGATTTTGCTCAGACCTGAGGCAATATAGTTGGACAAAATTGCAAAAATGCCACTGCCTCGATTGCAGCAAAAACCGAGGCCAAAAGGGTTCTCGAATTTAAAAAAAAAAAGAAAAAAGGCCCATATGGCCTCGGGTGCAGTGAAAACCGAGGCAGAAGCTCCCTCTATGGCTTCGGTTCTTAACCGAGGCCAAAAGCTATGACCTTTTGGCCTCGCCCCAATATGCTTCGGTTCCCGAACCGGTGCAGAATATTAAAAACAACCGCTGCCAAAGGCCCTTCCTGCACTGGTGCTCCTTATAGGCTTCGGTTCTACTATAACCGAGACCTATAAGGCGAAGTAAAATGCCAAATCTGCACTAGTGAAACTATAGTCAATTGCAAAATCCTAATATCGACGAAACATAGAAGTTCAACAAAGATAGGTCAAGGTTGAAGGGTATTTTGTTCTAAAAATGAGTTAAAAGAAGGTGATATTGTTGTCTTTCAAGCAGACAATGATTTTATCGAACCAAATATTGAAGTGTTTGTTAATGGTTCTTGTTGTGATTAGATTAAGCCTAATTCTGTAATGTTGTTGTTCAAGATGGTGTATTTCATGATTTATGTTTATTGACTTGGTTATATGACATATTTTCTTTTACGCTTGATGAATATGGCTTCAATTGCGAACAAAAATTATGTGTGCTAATCTATTGATCAAACAAAATATTTGATTGAAAGGAATATATCATTTTATTGGAATGAAATTTGTTATTATTATCATGTCAACAATATAATTATCTAAGTTTAACATTCTATATATTAATTTATACTTCATTAAATTTTTTTAAATTAGTGAATCAATAATAAAATATTAATCTAAACTTTTTGTTACACATTTATAATTATAATCAATAATAAAAATAATCCCGTGCATTGCACGGGTCAAAAAAACTAATTATCTTAGAGCACCCAATGAAACTCATGCATAAAAAAACAAAACCCCAATAAAAAAACATGCATAAAAGTAGGCACTACACACCCCTTTTTAACATGATTACAAGGAAAATGCAAGTGGCCTAAAGCTTCTAAGAGAAAAAGGGTGGTCAAATACATAAGGACTGCAACGTGAACACAAAAACTACCTATGTACTTATCAAGAATCTTCCACCACACACGAAACCTATGACAGTGTATGATAAAGAATAACTTAAAACAAATTGCACTATGTAGACCACAAACATCTTATATGAGGCGTGAACAAGGATCGAAGGAAGTCACCCGCGCCACACCTGAAAAAGAAAAGGAACAAGCTACGTAAACAAAAGCATGACTACAAATACTAGGAGTCCAGGATTACATTACCTGGGTATATCTAGGGGTTACAACAAAGTCATGGCTGCACTCAACAACAAAGGAAATCCGAAACGTGAGAGGAGAAAAGAATTGACGCATCACCACAAACGAGAAAACAATATTTATATGTAGACCTAACTCTCCCACCGCAAAGTCGAAACGTGATATGGGTAAAAAGCAAGAGAAGAAAAAGTGACACTATGCATCAAACCACAAAAAAATATGCAAGTTCATCTTCACTCATCAATCAATAAAACATAAAGTAAACGGAAACAAGATCTAACTTCCCCTACATGGTTAAGCAATCCTTCCAAAATTTCTCCCTCATGGCCTCACACTTCACTTCTCCAAACCCTAACATTCCAACCAGCATCAATTCCTTCCTTTTGTGGTTACTAAGCATTAATTAAGAATTTGGAAATTTAAAACAGTTATCTTGGCCGTTTCTTTCTTTCATGTGGCAGCAACAACGATTTCTAGTAAAAATAAATAACGGAAGAGGGTTGTTACTGCAACGCAAGAAAGAGAGAAAAAAAAAAACAAGAAAAACTCACGTGACCTAAAAAGGAAAAAGGAGCACAAAGAAAATAAAAAGGAAGGTCTTGCATTCTCCATAACTTCAAAAAATTTTGTCCTTGAAAATTGTCTACTTAGGAAAGTAAAACCTCAAACATACCTAAGTTGGATGAAATGTAACAAGAAATTTTGCAGAGGTAAAGAAGTTAACCTACAATCAATTTGTATCTAAATTTGTTTACGTGAAAAAAGATAGATGTTTGAAACCAAGGAAAAAAAAAGGAAACACTATTGGAAGACTTTTATGGATATTACCAAGTAGAGGAGAACTTTTCTACTTAAGAAGAATGTTAATTGTGTTAAAAGGTCCATTATGCTATGCAAATATCATAACTGTTCAAAACATAGTATATCTAACATTTAGGGAAGCCTGCTTTGCATCAGGATCTTTAGATGATGATTTCGAATTCATAGAGGCTATTAAGAATGCCAACGATTGGAGTTTTGGACACTAGTTAAGAAAACTGTTTTTAACAATTCTCATGAACAATAATGTCAACAACCCTGAAAATATCTACAACAATACTTGGGAATGACTTTGTGATGGTATTTTGTACAATCAAAGAAAAATAACAAGAATATCAGGTACTACTATAAAACAAATGTTCTATCCATGTTTCCTTTTTAGCTTTTATAATTAATTCAGCAAAACTCCTTTCCAGATCTTCATCTAAATAGTGCACAATTACAAAATTGGACCTTGTTTGAGATAGAAAAGTTATTGCAATCGTATAGAAGAAGTTTGAAGGACTACTCAAGAGTTCCTTATCTAAACAACTTCGCAACATCTTAAACAGGAAATAATCTAAATTATGCATAATTAAATTATGACCCACCTGAAGAACATACAAATTTTGAATCAAATTTCAAGTCCTTGATGGGTAAGTTCTTTTAATATAGAGCATAACACAACTAAGTTGTGAAAGAAGTACTAATATTTGTTTAATTTTATAGATGAACAAAAGAAAATCTTTGAAAAAGTAATAAAGGTTGTAAACTACAACAAAGGAAGAATGTTCTTTTTATATGGATATGGAAGCACACGAAAAACATTCATGTGGAAAACACTTTCATTTGCCTTACGATCCAAGAGAAAGATTGTCTTGACTGTTGCATAAAGTGGAATAGCTTCTTTGTTGCTGCCAAGAGGAGGAACAATGCATTCAACATTTAAAATTTTAGTCTCTACTCTACATAATCCAGTTTGCAACATTTTTCAGGGCTTTGAGTTGTCACAATTATTAAAACAAGATAATTTAATTATTTGGGACAAAGCACCAATGACACACAAATATTATTTTGAAGCTCTTGAAAAAACGTTGAATCACATCATGAACACAGAAAATGAAACTATGACAATTTTTGGTGGAAAATTTATTGTCTTCGGTAAGGATTTCAGGCAAATACTTATAGTTATTCTAGGAGGAACAAGATCAGATATTGTTCACGTTACTATCAATTCATCTTACCTTTAGGATCACTATCATATATTAAATTTGACTAAAAAAATATGCATTTATCACAAGCTAGATTAGACCCGACTAAGGCAACAAAAATTAAACAATTTGCTAATTGGGTAGCGAAGCTTGGGAATGGTACACTAGCTAAACCAAATGATGGTTTAGTGGAAATTAACATTCCACCCGAATTTTTGATAATGCATTTTAAGGATGTTATTCAAGCTATTGTGAATAGCAAATACCCAGATCTAACAAAAAATTGCTTCAATGATAAGTACTTGTAGTCTAGAACAACATTGGCTAGCAAAATAGATATTGTGAATGAGATTAATGAATATGTTTTATCCTTGACACCAGGTATGACATCATATTATCATCATCCTTTGGTGTAGTATGTTGCACGCCCATCGATTCCCTAACATTCCACTTCCGATTCGCTTGCTTTCATGGTATTGTGATTCACACTTTTATATAATTTGTCACACAGGAGAATGTGGAAACCTAAATATCGAAATTTTGAAAATGAATAATTTTTGTACTTACAAAGCAATCCGAATAGAAATTTTCACATTTGTACACTCATTCATTGCTATGTATGTACATGTATTCACGTTCTTAGGCAGAGGATTTCTCTAGTTATCTTAGTGTTAATATTTCACTATTTAGCATTGATAAAAGAATTTTAGTTATCTTAGTGTTATATTACTATGTTTAGGATATGCGCAAGTCAATCATGTAAAATAGAGATTTAATTAGTGCCATCAAAGAAAATATGGTAATTGTTTAAATCTGGTGAAGTTTGTCTATGAAGATTATTACAATGAATTTTGGCACTTGTTCTCTTTGTTGTTTCTATTGCCATCGTGTTTCTATTGTTATTTCTTGTTCAAGGGCATTTCGTACACCTCTTAAAGAGGTTGGTTTGAATTCGAGTCCATATCTTTGTTAGTTGTAGCTGAATGGGATAATTAAAGACAACCATTACTTGTTGCTTTCTTTTTTATATTCATATTTCGTCTAAGATTTAAAGGTTTTAGAGGTAAAGGTATGTAGCTAGTTGCATGTGTTTAAGGTGACACAAGATTGTAGTAATGGTCATTTTCTTATCATCTACTACTTTTATGAACTTGTTTAACTTTACAATCTTGGTGTTTAGACAAAGCTTTATCATAATTAGCTTTATCTTAATAAATTAGATCTTAATTTTCCAAACTTGACGTGAAACTTTAGTCTCACCTAGCTTATGTTCAACATGAAAACAACCAATTATGTCAAAAAAACAGTCGCGCCCAACTGACCAGGATAATCGATTATCACTAGTGATAATCGATTATTCTAGTGTGGTTTATGAAAAACAAATTTTTGAACAAATAATCAATTATCAGAGGTGATAATCGATTATTCTAGTGCTTTCTTGAAAAAATTGGTTCAGCTCAGGATAATCGATTATCCTAAGTGATAATCGATTATCACTTTGATTTTTCGAGAAATACCAGAATTTACTTATACCATATTGATTCTAACTAATCTAATTACACTTTACAAGATAGCTTTAAACACAACAACACATGGTCTTCATATTGACTTCCAGACGACTTTCAAGCTTCTTTTATCATCATCAAAATCTTGTTTCAGCATTTAGACTTGTATTGCTTTTGCCAACAATCTCTCCCTTTTTGATGATGATCAAAACAATATGTTTAAAGTATCTGCAATCAAAATATCTTACAACTTGATTTGTTAGTAGCACTGTTTGGTTTAAACTTTTAAACTTTTTCTCTCCCTGTTTTGATCATATGAAAAAAGTTTTAATAGAGAAACTCCCCCTCAATTAGACAATGGTAAAGAATAACAAAAAATAGACTTTTATTAAGAATTAATAAAAAATGGAAAACATATTACAATAACAATAAAAAATAACTAGGATGTAGACCTTTAAAAGTCTTGACTCATGTCATCACCTTCATCATATTTATCAAACTTATGTTCTAAGTTAGAAATCCTAGAATCTAGTCCTCTAATTAAGCCAGTGACTTCTTCATGTCTGTGAGTGGAGAGAAGAAAGAATTCTTCAAGTCTCTATTGAGGTTTAAAATGTGATCCTCTAAAGAAGAGGATGAGCCACCAACACCACTAGATGATCAAATATTTGTGTCAACAGGAGGAATAGGAGCAGTGGGAGGATTCTCTTCTTCTTCATTGTCCGAGGGAGGCATATCATCCTTGTGAATGTAGGTATTCCTAAAAGGAATAAATTTCATCTGCTTCAAGGAGTTTTCCGCAATTTTGTTTGCCTAAGTGGTCTTATGAGATTGTTCATCAGAGACATTTACCCTTTTGTACTCACAAATACGAGAGATGAGCAAGGAATATGGGAGTGGATATTGAGGCAATCTCTTGGCTTTGAGCATGGTGTCAAGAATGATGCTTGGCCAATGGATATGAATGTGGTTGAGCATAGCATAGATAATCATAAGATCCGCTTCACTGCACTATGCGTGATTTGTACCACGTGGACATAAAATCCAAACAATTAGATAGTGAAGTAGATGCTCATCAACTTTGAGAGGTCCTACTAGCAATTGGCGGCCTATTTCTTGATCTGGGCGTCGCATAAAGAATCTATAAGCGAATATTCTATTGAACCCTTCAATGTCAGCAGTGAGGATTGGAGATGTGCCATCATGAATGGGAAATTGTGCAACATTTTCCCAAATATCATCATCCAGAATAATGTCAACACCTTTCACTTTTGTAAAACCCACTCCATCTCTGAATTTGTAATTGAAGTAGAAGGCTCGTACCAAATCGGGATAGTAGGTGCCTCACATCTTTGTGAAGAATTTGACCCCTTGTTCAGCAAGAAAATTAGGAATTGTGAAATCACGAATGACAAACCATTAAGACTGGATGAATTTCGGAGTGATAAGGGGTTTGTCTTTCCACAATGTGATGAATTCAGATCTTCTTTCTTCATCTGAAATCCATCCTTCAATGGAAGCATTCCCAAGTGCAGTTGAGGTTTGAGAGGCACGAGATGCAGTCCTTCTGCGGGTAGGAATCTTTCTACGAGAGGGTTCAACCATTGTTGAGGTAAAAAAGAGGGAAGCTTTGAGAGTTTTGGAGAATTTTGAGAAAATGAGAGGTTTTTTAGTGTTGATGGGGAGAAAAGAGTATTCTGGCGACCAAAATGGCTAGTATTTATAGAGAGGAGTCTCCAATGGCCATATACACGCATTTTAATGCAAATCTAGCCATTGCAACAACTAGTTTTTAAAATTATTTGGTCCAACGATGTGTAATAATCGATTATCAGGAGGTGATAATCGATTATTGGTTCATGAACTGGGCAAAATATGAATCCTGACGAGCTGATAATCGATTATCCTAAGTGATAATCGATTATTCCAGGAGGTTTTAATTTTTGGCTCAGAATTAAAAATAATCGATTATTGCCCCAAATAATCGATTATTCCAGAATGTTTTGGCATTTTTAAGGGTGGCTGATAATCAATTATTGACACTGATAATCATTATTGACGCTATTTTTTGAATTTTTAAGGAAATTGAGTTTTTGGCAATCTAAGAGATCTCTAATATGCCTAAGTCTCTTCTTAGTTCATAAAATCTATCTTTAGCTAAAGGTTTGGTAAAGATATCAACTAATTGATGTTTTGTATCTACGTATTCTATCTCACAATTCCCTTTATTTATGTGATCTCTTAGGAAATGATGTCTAATTTCAATGTGCTTTGTCCTAGAGTGCATTATGGGATTTTTGGTTAAGTTAATAGCACTGGTATTATCACATTTCAGAGGTATATGATTTAGAAAGATATTATAGTCTTCTAATTGTTGTTTCATCCAAAGAATTTGAGCACAACAGTTTCCAGCTGCTATGTATTCAGCCTTTGTAGTTGACAAAGCCACACAAGCTTGTTTCTTAGAGTGCCAAGAGACTAATGAACTACCTAAGAGGTGACAAGTACCACTTGTACTTTTTCTATCTATTTTACAGCCACCATAATCAGCATCTGAATAGCCTATCAAATTAGGAGATGCTCCTGAAGGATACCAAAGTCCAAAACATGTAGTTCCTTTTAAGTATTTTAAAATTCTTTTCACAGCAGTAAGATGTGATTCTTTTGGATTGGCTTGAAAACAAGCACACACACATACAGATTGCATAATGTCAGGCCTACTTGCAGTAAGATACAACAAAGATCCTATCATGCCTCTAAACATAGTCTGATTTACCTCTATTCCTGATTCCTCTTTGTCTAAATAGCAGGAGGTTCCCATAGGAGTATTTGCTTCCTTAGTAGTATCCATTCCAAATTTCTTAAGTACTTATTTACAGTACTTAGATTGAGAAATGAAAGTTCCATTTTCCATTTGCTTAAAGAATGTCAATTCTCCCATCATTGACATTTCAAATTCTCCCTGCATTATGCTTGCAAAGCCTTTACATAGTGAACTATTAGTAGACCCAAAAATTATGTCACCTACATAAATCTGAACTAGCAAAATATGCTCATTTACTCTTTTAATAAACAGAGTTAAATCAATTTTACCTCTTTCAAAATCATTTTCTAACAAAAATGTACTTAATCGTTCATACCAAGATCTAGGTGCTTGTTTTAATCCATACAATGCTTTCTTTAATTTATAAATGTGATTAGGAAACTTATAGTCTTCAAAGCCAGGTGGTTGTTCAACATACACATTTTCTTTTATAAATCCATTTAAGAAAGCACTTTTGACATCCATCTTATATAGTTTAAATTTCATGAGAGAAGCATAGGCAAGAAGTAAACATATAGCTTCTAACCTGGCAACTGGAGCATATGTCTCATCATAGTCTATACCTTCTTCTTGTATGTATCCCTTTGCTACAAGTCTGGCTTTGTTTTTAGTGATGTTTCCATCTTCATCTAGCTTGTTTCTGAACACCCATTTTGTTCCTATGACTTGGTGTGAATCATCCCTAGGAATGAGTTCCCAGACTTCATTCCTTTCAAATTGATTCAACTCTTATTGCATTGCTATACACCATTGATCATCTTGAAGAGCTTCTTCTACATTTTTGGGTTCTATCTGTGAAACAAAAGTAACAGTCATACAGAAATTTGACATATTTCTAGTAACTACTCCCTTTGATATATCTCCAATGACATTTTCCAGAGACAATCCTCTAGGTGATCTCCAACTTTTGGCAAGATCTTCAGGTTTAGTCAATGGGTTCTCATTTAGGTACATCTCATCAAGAGCTTCTTTAAAATATTCTTCATCACCTGCATTTGTTTTATTTGACTCAAGAGGGTTCTCCTCAAGGTCCACAATTTCATCAAAAACAACATGCACAGATTCATCCACATTCAAGGTTCTTCTATTGAAAATTCTATAGGCTTTACTAGTTAATGAATATCCTAAGAAAATAGCTTCATCGGCTTTAGAGTCAAATTTACCCAAATTTTCTTTTCCGTTGTTTAGAACAAAGCATTTGCATCCAAATATTTTTAAATGTGCTACATTAGGCTTTCTCCCTTTAAACAATTCATAGGGGGTAATTTTTAAAATTGGTCTAATGAGCATTCTATTTAATACATAACAAGTTGTGCTCACAGCATCAGCCCAAAAATATTTAGTCACATTATATTCGTTCAACATTGTGCGAGCTAATTCTTCTAAAGATCTATTTTTCCTTTCTACAACTCCATTTTGTTGATGAGTTATAGGTGCAAAAAAATTATGCATAATTCCATTTTCTTCACAAAAGTTTTCAAACAATTCATTTTGAAATTCTCCACCATGATCGCTTCTTAAAACTTTAATTTTCAAATCTTTTTCATTTTGAACTACTTTTGCAAATTTCTTAAAAGCTTTAAATGCCTCACTTTGTAGTGTGAGAAAGAAGGTCCATGTAAATCTTGAGTAATCATCAACAATAACAAGAGCATAATAATTTCCTCCAAAACTTTTTGTCCTTGAAGGACCAAACAAATCCATGTGCAAAAGTTCTAAAGGTTTTGATGTAGAAATCACATTTTTTGAATGAAATGAAGATTTTACTTGTTTTCCTTTTTGACATGCATCACATAGTTTATCTTTTTCAAACTTTATTTTTGACAATCCAATTACTAATTCTTTAGAAATTAGTTTGTTTAATTGTTGCATGTTAATATGAGCAGCTCGTTTATGCCATAACCAAGGATTTTCTTCTTTAACAACCAAACAAATTATATCACTAGATGATGCATTATCAAGATCAATCAAGTAAATGTTATTGTGTCTCATACCTTTTAAGGTTACTTCTTTGGAGTCCTTTTGATGAATAGTGCAGTAGTCACTCTCAAATATTACTTTGAGTCCTTTATCACATAATTGGCTTATACTGAGAAGATTGTGCTTTAGTCCTTCCATATACAGTACATCCTTGATCTCCAAAGTATTTCCTCCACCTACATCACCTGTTCCAAGTATTTTACCCTTGTTGTTATCCCCATAAGTGACAAATCCTTGTTCCTTCTTTTTAAAGTTCTTAAACTTCTTTTTATCTCCAGTCATGTGTCTTGAACAACCACTGTCAAGATACCACATTGATCTTCTGGATTTAGAAGTCATCTGAAAAATAAGGAAACAATTCATTTAGGTCCCCCACAACTTGTTTGGGTCCTTGATATGTTCCTTTTTCTATCCAAATTCTACGAATTCTCTTAGTTTTATTTTTAAAATTATGATTATGAGCATGCTTGGTCTTATTTGGGTTTTTCTTAAGATTAAACTTTTCACAATTTTTATTTTCTAAGGCATCTTCAAGATGTTTTTCCAAAATACATATATCAAACATATAACTTTTACATGAAACACATTCAACAGTTTCTTTTTCTTTATTTTCTAAAATTGAAATTTTACTTTTCAAAAATTCTTCTTCTTCAAGAGATTTTTTGAATTTACTTTGTAAATCTTTAAAATCAGATTTTAACTTTTTATGAGCAGTATCTAATTTACTAGATTTAATAAGTAATTGTTGAAAAGCATCATACAAGTCATCATAGTCATTTTCATGGAAAGTAGAATTTACCTCACTGTCAGAATCATCATGATTAGCCATCAAACATAGATTTGCTTCTTCATTTTCAGAATCGCTAGAATTTGATGAGCTTGAGACATTGTCTTCCCATGCTATGTATGCCTTCTTTTTAAAGAATTTGCTGCCCTTCTTTTCTTCACTTTTCTTTGAATTTGGGCAATCGGCCTTGACGTGTCCAGATTCTCCACATCCGTAACATTTGAAATTTGAGGATGATTCTTGATTATCCTTCTTGATGTTCTTGAATTGATTTTTACCTTTGGCCTTCATGAATTTTGTAAATTTCTTAATCATAAGACTAAGATTTTCATCGTCATCCGAATCTTCTTCTTCCTTTTGCTTTTTTCCTTTAACCACTTCAGTTTTAAAGGCTATGTTCTTCTTTCTTCCAATATCTTCTTCTTCATTTAGTCTGCCCAGTTCAAGCTCGTGCTCTCTCAGTTTTCCAAAGAGAGCTGCCATCGTCATTGTCGCAAGATTTTATGACTCCGTGATGGCTGTCACCTTTGGCTACCATGTCCTGTTCAAGGATTTAATAATTTTTATATTTAATTCATCAGTGTCAAAAGTTTTACCTAGACCTGTGAGATGATTAACAATATGTGTGAATCGTTTCTGCACATCGTAGATAGTTTCTCCTTGTTGCATCCAAAACATTTCGTATTCTTGGATCAAGGAGTTCTTGCGTACCCTTTTCACATCGTCTGTTCCTTCATGGGTCACACGCAATATTTCTCACATATCTTGTGTACTGGTGCAGACTGAAATCCTATAAAACTCATCTAAGGTGAAGGCAGATGAAATTATATTTCTAGCTTTTACATCATACTAGGCTCGTCTATTTTCGTCTGCTGTCCATTGCGAGAATGGCTTTGGTTCCTGCACATCATTTACAATATTAACCAGAACAAATGGACCAATTGTTGGTATCGCGAAGCGGAATGTTTGTGCATTTGGACAAAAACCAAGAAGGGGGTGAATTGGTTTTAAGTAATAAAATTAATACTTTAAAATTTTTCCAAAATTTATCGATTAAATCAAATATTAATTTCTTTAATCACAATAACAGATAAAATAAAGAGATAGAGAAGAAGATTGAACACAAGTACTTATACTGGTTTGGATCAAAAGACCCTACGTCCAGTTGTTAATCTCAAAAATGAGATTAACTAAATCACTAACAAGTAACAGATTTACAATCAGATAGTAAAAGAGTAAGGAAAGAAAACACCTCTCTTGAACACACAAGAGATGAACACCTTTCTCTAAATCACACAAAGAACCTTGACCTTAGCTTTCCTAGCAACAGCAGTAGCACTCAATCTCCTAGAACACCTCTCAGGAAAAGTTATCGCTCTACCCACACTAGATTTTTCAAAGCTTCTATTGAGAACACTCAGAGAACTCTCTTGTAGTCACAACACTAGCACTTTAGCTTCTCAAAAAGGTAAGTGAGAAGTAACTATGAGGTTCCTTAAATAGGGGTTCCAGAAATTATGTCAAAAAAAGCTAAACAGTCGCGCCCAACTGACCAGGATAATCGATTATCACTAGTGATAATCGATTATTCTAGTGTTGATGAAGGATTGACCCCAACCAAGGATGGAGGCACATGCTTAAGAAGACTAAGCATGTTTAGAAAGGAAGTTCACTAATCCTTCATCCCTTTCATTTGTGTTTGTTATTTTTGATTCCCTAAGTTGACTTAGTTGAATCAACTTTAGTTGACTTGTTGACCTTTGGCTAGGTTTGACTTGTTGACTATAGTTGACTTGACTTAAGCCAACATGCTAATCTATGTTTATTTGCTTTGTAGGTTAATTAGGAGTAAGAAAGCAATTCTAGGTGGCGCATGGTGATTGGGGAGCATAAATGATGTGGATGAGAGAGTAAAGCAAAGGCGTAAAGCATAAAGTAAAAGGCATAAAACAAGTGTACCTATGTACCTTTGGTCTCCTTTGTTTTTAGCACACTTTGGCCACTTTTTAGAGACATGTGAGACACATTCTTGGTCTCCTTTTGTGCTAGAACGAAATTAGCCTTGCACACACCATAGTTAGCTCTTTTGTCTCTCATTTTTGTAACCTTATTTGACCTAGTTTCTAGAAGCTAGGGTTAGGTTTTTGTAGAGACATCCTTAGGTATCTTTTATTTGCATAGAAGACCCTAAACTCTTCTATATAAGGGGTGCTCCTAGACATGTAAAAGGGTTGAACATTTTGAAGTAAAAACACTCTTGTGTCTCAACCATTTCTGAGAGTTTCCTCCCTTGGGAGTGAATACTTCTAAGCCTTATCTTGCATAGCAAGTGGCGGCACACATCCACTCATCTTCAAGGTTGCCATGGCTTCTAGCCTAGCCTTGTAGTGGCGTACTTCTAACATTTTTACCATTTCTTTTCTTTCCATTTTATGTTTTCTTCTTCCTTTAATTGTTCTTGTTTTCTATGGTTTATGTGCTTTCCATTTCCTTTTTGTTTTGAATCAATCCATCATCTTCTTCTCTTGAACTTTGTGAAAGGAACCTTCACATCTAGATAGCTGGCTATCTTAATGTCCAGTGGGGATTTCACTTAGCTTTCTTAATCAACTCACACCATATTCAATAATCTTAAAAAAAAAAAAACAAGATAATCCTTCATCAAGTGTGGTTTATGAAAAACAAATTTTTGAACAGATAATCGATTATCAGAGGTGATAATCGATTATTCCAGTGCTTTCTTGAAAAAATTGGTTCAGCTCAGGATAATCGATTATCCTAAGTGATAATCGATTATCACTTTGATTTTTCGAGAAATACCAGAATTTACTTGTACAATATTGATTCTAACTAATCTAATTACACTTTACAAGATAGCTTTAAACACAACAACACATGGTCTTCATATTGACTTCCAGACGGCTTTCAGGCTTCTTTTATCATCATCAAAATCTTGCTTCAGCATTTAGACTTGTATTGCTTTTGCCAACAGTTGTTACATAATTATATAGTTTTTATTTATTTTTCAATCAGTTGTAGATGAATATGAAAAGAAAACACTCTTTTCAATAAGCCACTTAAAAAAACGTTTTGTGCTTCCAAAAAAAATCTGAAAGGAAAAATATCTGAAATATTTTAATGATTACTTTGTTGATAATCTGTTATTTGTTGGTGATATCATTCAATTTGGAATGGACAATGAGAAGAAAAATGTAATTCATGTACTTAAGGTTTAGAGTGTAGAGCTTTAGGTAGTTTTTATGTAGCTAACTTATGTCTTCTTGGAACAATTGCAACACCTGGATTACTCTAGTATGTTTTTAACATACATCTATATATTTTATTAATTACTCTAATACTTTATTAATTGCTCTAATATTGTATGCAACAATATTGTTAATATGTTTATCCATAGTTCAATTTTTGATTTTATTTTCGTTATTAAAATTCCTTTGTCGATGATGAATTATTGTTTAATTAATAATAAATACTTATTTTGTTTTCAAGAATGACGTCCACCTCTGATATGATAAACTATAATCAACTTTTTTGAAAATTTTTCAATTACTTTCCGGCTTTTGTATAATTAATCTTAAAAGTAATAGTTTGTACATTTTGAAAGTAATTTTTCAATACATATTGTATCAATATATATTTCTAACAAAAAATGTAGTATGAAGATTTTAAATGGGCAACGAATAATAATAAAATGTATAATATTATGATATGTATAATATTTACAAAAATAAATTAAAAACAGTGTTTATAATCGAGATTTTATAATATTTTTACTAACAATTGGAACGTGTAGATAATCATTTGGATTTGTGGTATGAATATCTAAATCATATGATTACCACTATCACAGATGTTGAAAATTTAACAAAGAATTATTGACCACTGCTTACTTAAAAATTGGTAACAATTTTTTAGTAATTCTTCGACTATAAATTGATCTAAAATATGTTATTTCAAAACATGTAATTTATTTTTGTAAACATGTACAATTATTATGCTTCTTATTAATAATTTGAATAAGTTGGGAACTATATCTCCATATTCAACATTTATTTCCAGATATATTTAATAACAACATTTAAAGTATATGTAACCCATTCCTTTCTTTCGTTCTTGGCATTATAACACCGTTATGTTCAAGATATTCTGTTATATAGTCACAACTAATATATAAATATTTTACAGACATAGATATCACGTTGTTATGAAATGGATGTGCATAAATGAATTATCGTGGTATAGTTAGTTAAAGTAAGGATGAGTTGGTCGATTGGTTGGTTTTGTTTTAAATGCAGTGTGGCATATGTTGAGTAATGGTACAAAGCAATGGTAAAGGTTCAAAGTTTCGAAAGTACTTCATTTACGTGTTCATGTCATTCAACTTTCTCAGCTTGTATGAAGAAAGCAGAAATGACACCAGAGAAGAAAATATGGATCGATCTTGGTAAGTATTATTCCATCATTGTGATTTACATATGAATTTCATGAGAATGAAATATTTGTTAATCCGTGTGAAAATGTACATGAATAAGATAATTACCTAGTCTCTCGATCGTTATTGGATTTAGCACATTAAATGTATGTCAAATTGTTTTTGTGATCTTTAATTAGTTATTGTATTCAGGATTTCTTAATCTAGTATATTTCATTGTTGGATATTGAGATCGTGATCTCCAACCTTTACCATGGGTAGATCTTTCATAGATCATTCGCCTGGTTAGATGCATCTCCAAATAAAGTAAGTGTCTCTTTTGCACTTATATATTTAGTTCTTTTTCAAAGTTTTATACTACAATCATATTGGTAAACACTATTGGACAAAATATTTTGAAATTGATAACAAAAAATTGATAAGCTATACATTTTGGAAGAGTTCTTTGTAAACTACATTTGTTGTTTTGCTGCACGATTTGTTCTCATTGTCATGGATTAATATCTTTAATCCATATTTACTTTGAACTCTAGAAACTGCAACGTAGAGCTGATCGTGGCTAAATATGGGTGTCGGCAAATACAATCCGACAAAACCTAGTGACTGACCATGAGATTTGTTTATTGTCATTGCATATGACAACATGATGGGAAATTGCTTTCTAATTAGCTTAAATGGCCATGGGGACTGGGAGGGCGACATTGACGTTCGAGGAATATAGATTTCTTGTCCATCTTTGTTACCTGTTATCATCTTAGCACCTATGATATGGTTTGCAAGTTTGGTCACGATTAATCTACTTCCATTGCATAATCCTGTAGCTTGGTCCAAGTTTCTCAAAAGCATTATAGGTTCTCCAATCTTTAGTTTGATCTTATGGTTAGGAAGTCCAGACATACTAAGTGAATTTAGGAACTCAGATGTGATATTGTTCTAAGCATCACTTAAAGTGGATTCATCCACTGAATCATAACTAAGAAATTCTTTTTCTTCCGCTATATACAATTATTAGATATATAAATAAGAATATTATTAATACCAATTATACCAACATGTACTATACTAAATTCATGATTTCCATTGGCATACCTAGAATTAGCGATAACATGTATTGATTGATTTGATTGACTATCTCAATTCTACTTGCTAATATTGTTCTACATTACAAAAAAGACTCTTCTGTGTACTTGTGCATTAAATCTGGATATGTTGTATACACAATTGCTTTTATCGGATCATTGAACTCTGAAATGAGAAATTCTTTAAGTATTTCAACTTCTACTAAACCATCATTTGGTTCTTCTAACTTACCATCACCAATTTTAACAATCCAATTTGAGAATTCCTGAATCTCGGATGTAGTACTACTTTGTAAACCTTGTTGTAGCAGACACATATTTTTTGTCAATGTCAGAACTTCACAATGATCCCAAATATAAGATGCGTTAATTGTGGAATTTACAATATCAAATCTGCTACCTCCAGGTATAACAGGAAGGATTTGCCTAAAGTCACCTCCGAATACTATCTTTTTTCCTCTAAAAACTGAATTCTCTTTTGTCATGCCACTCATTATGTCATTCCAAGTTCTATCTAATGCTTCAAAACAATATTTGTGTGTCATTGGAGCTTCGTCCCAAATAATAAGTTCAGCTTTCTTTAACAACTCTGAAGTTTTAGATCCTTGTTCAATGTTGTAAACTGAATTATCTAATGTTGGTACTGGTATCTTAAATTTAGAATGTGTTGTTCTTCCTCCTGGTAGTAATAGAGAAGCTACTCCACTTGAAGCAACAGTTAGTACATTTTTTCCTTCACAACGAAGTGTTACTGACAGTGTTTTCCACATGAACATTTTTCCAATTCCACCATATCCATATAGAAAGAATACTCCTCCTTGTTTATTAGGAACGACCTTACTAATCTTTTCAAAAATTTACTTTTGTTCACCTAAAGGGAATTGTTTTGACAGTTGTTAAATAATATCATTTTGGTTTAAAGTACAACAATAACAAGGAATATGAATCCTTAACTTGTCATTGATCTTAAGTTGGATTGGAACAATTCTCGTTGCTCAGCAATGTTATAATTCAGTTCTGCATATACCAGCTTATTTCCACAATTTTGGAAAACAAAATCATTTGGGTATGGCATGGTTGGGAAGAATTTTAAACTACTTCTGTTTTCCTCCAGCAATTTTTCTATCTCCACCAAAGTCAAGTTTTGGAGCATTTCTGTTCCAATGATTAAATCTATATATAAAACAATTTTTAGACTTTCTTTTTACTTTGGAAGACATATTATCTGGTCATCTAATTCATAAATCTTAAACAAAATATATATAACCTACAATTCCGAAAATATTTCTCTCGCGATACAAAATTCCATTTGCAAGCCACTCCCATGTTTTGTTCCAAAAATCTTCTGTATGATTGACGTTATTTGACAACATGATAGTACGAATAGTTTTCTAAGATAATGTCCGGAACCCCAGTCTTTTGCTTCTTTTATAGCTTCGACATATTTTGTATCATCTGTTAAAATACCTAAAGCTAATAAAACTTCTCTAAATGTAAATTATGTTACATTGTTAATTATTCTGATATCTATGTAGGAAGTTGCACCTTTTACATGGGTTAGCATTCTTCTAAGATAAAACACTTCACCAGTACTTGGAGGTACCCAAATAAGCCTTCCAATAGTATTTCATGTTTTCCTTGGTTTCCAACATTTATCTTTCTTTACATAAACAAACTTGGAAACGAATTCAACATATGTTAGTTTTCTGGCTTCTGCATATTTCTTATTACATTCCATTCAGGCTGTAAACATTGATTCTGAAATTGTTATTTTTCCCATAATATCATCCATTTCGTCATCATGTTTAAAGTATATTGTCTATTCTACCAGAAGATGAAAAAATAACCTTTCTAGTGCTGGATTTCGTCCATGAATGGGAAACGAAAATATTCTCCAACATGCCTCGCATGGAGATACGTATCTGTAGTCCAGATATTGTTTGATTTCATTTACTGGTTGTTTGTTCAAATATGCTTCGTTCTGTTGTGGAACTATGGCAGCTGTTATTCTGTCGTAACCTTTGTTGATATATTTAAATAAATACTTGATCGAAGTACTGCGATTACACCATTCAACATTTATATGTGCTTGGTACTTTAGAAGTAGTTTAGGGTTGTAAGGAACCACAGAACAGTTATCAAGTCAAACACCGTTCTTTGTCACAGTTAATGAATTGTTCCTTCTACGATAATGTGGATATCCATCTTTTGATATACTGATGGTATTTTGAAACTTTTTTGGATATAGGCGCAAGCATTTTCCATTTTTCTTGCAAGGCAAAGATCTGTTTATAGTACCACAAGGACTATGTATCATGTGATCTTAAACACATTAATGTAATTCTGGACAATTTATTGGACAAGGGATTTCAACATAAATGACTTTGTCAATATCGTCAGGAGTTGGGTATTTGCTACTCGAATGCAAAAAGATGAGCAAGTGTGCATGAGGTAGCCCACGCTTTTGAAATTCTATAGTATACATGACTACAAAATAATCACAGAACAGTTAGTATAATACAATTATATCATTATTCATAGAAGGGATTACTTACATGCAATAGTTCTGCCCAATAAATTATTTTTGGTTAGATCTGTGAGAAGTTGTTCGAACTTAATCTTGACGACCCTTGAAACTATATCAGGACGATCTTTTGATGATAACTTTAACTTTTTCAATGCTCTAGTAATTTCTGGCCATTTAGGATTTCATGTGAAAGTTATGAAAAGATATGGGAATCCCATATAACTACAAATTGTCATTCCATCAAAATACAGATGATCCATAAATCTTCTGCAACCAATAAAAGATGAAGGAAGAACAACCTTCTTTCCTTGTTGCGATCCTTGGCTTTGTGAACTACTGGAAGCTTGACAGATGTTATTATATTTATCAACCTTTCACTTAAATTGATTATATTTAATGAATGACAATCTTTCAAATTCGATCATTGTATATCCTTCAACAATGAATTGTTGAAAAAGTCGTCTAAATGTAAGCAAAGTTAATGCTTCTGAGTGTCTTCTTTGTAACCTGAAACAAAATCACTCCTAATTGTCAGTCTATTCCTTTTCTGGTTGACTCTTGGTCTATCACGATGATTCACATCATGTCTATAACCATTTTCCCCATATGGAAATAATAAACCATATTGAAAGCCTAGATAGCTTGTGTGCAATTCATTTATTCTTTGCAATTTGCCGGATTGTTTTTCCATTATGATGTCTCTACCTGAAGCAGTATCAACATCACCAACAATAAGGGCTGTAACTTCTGAAACATTGGGAACATTGTATATCCTTCCATCTTTTGTGCTGTATGCAATAAGTCTCAATTTCAAATCATCAAATGGTTGGTTTCTATATCTTTCCCTTGCCATTCTAAATGATTTAGCATGAACATTGAAATCATCGAGCATACTCTTTAATTTGCTCACAATTTCCAAATCAATATTATCTTGATTCCTGCCAAGAGTAAGAGCTAATATAAGTACTTGTTTAGTTTCGTTTACGTTGAATAGAAGAAACATTTCATGTACCTTAAAGACTCCATTCTATTTTGAACTTCATTTTCGGTGTCGTAAATATATAGTTGGGCGAACTTTGGAAGCCCACCGGGTACTGGTAAATGACTTCCTATTCTATGACAAGATTGACCTTGGATTCTTAAATTGGGGGCTTTTCCATTATTAAAAGTTATGTCAACTTTTGCTCCAGGTGATGTAAAGGCAAACATCATATTGTATGTTCTAATATGATTTTGATAGTTTTTGCTTTCTTTTGATTCATTGTCAAATAACAGACGTTGCAAAAGAATTGGTGGCTCTTTTAGAATTAGTAGTTGAACTTTACCATTACCGCAACACAAATGGAGAGTCGAACTCACAGATTTTCTGGTCTTCTTAATCCTTTCCTCATACCACATGTAGGCCTTGCATTCCCTACATATGAATACTAGATCTCCAATGTCTGCGTACACTGTGTATAATGAAATATACCCTTACTAAATGAAGTACAATATAGGAGGAATAAAAATTATAGGTATTAAATAAATTCTTATCTAGGATTCATGGACTGTTCAATTTCGTCATCTTGTGCTATACATTCATCTTCCATGTCTTCGTTCTGGTAAGGTGGTGAATCTGAAAACCTTATTGGTATATCTCAAACATGTGGTAATTATTTCAACAATCTATAAATTACATACTACCAATTTAGAAAGTATTACCTCTAACAATATTCTCAATTGGTGGGGTTGTACTTTCATGTAGTGCAACATCTTGTAGTACAACCTGGGATGATGATTGACCTGTTGAACTTTGATGAAACTCTGATAATAACTTTGTTGCAACTTGAAACTTCTGAAGTAGATTTTGGCGATGAAAACTTTCATTAAGAAATCTAAACTTCATTGCATTACTTTTCCGTTGAGGCGGTTGATGATTATAATTCCCTTTGATATCCTTATCTGTTTCAATCTAGCGATTGAAAAATCCATCATTGTAATATCAGACAGTGGTGTACAATTCTTTTTCCTTCGATGATCTTCATCAAGTAGAACTCTATGACTCTTCTCTTCACACTTCATTTTCTTTTCTTTTAGCATCAACTTTCTTTTTAGTCTTGCATTTGCGCAAGATACATTGGACACCATGATCGGACTGTTACTGAAATAGTTATGACAAAAAATATTGTTGTTCAAACAAAATCATTGTACACATTTGTATTCCATATCAATATTTCAAATTAAAACACGTTTTTTGTTTTACATTGACGAATTAAAAATTTCTCCCAAGCAAATTTACCTTCTCATTGTTGCCAAATAGTATATAACAATTATATAGAAATAAAAAATAAAATAATAGCAAACTCATTGTACCTAAAACTTAATTTAGTTCATTTATGGACTTGGTCTTCCTATAACTCTTCAAAGTTTAACTCTTTCTTATACCTGAAGCTTTGAAACAAAATATCCTAAGTAAGCTTTTAGTTGTGGGAAAATATAAATTGCGCGCTAAATTAATTTTATTTATTTAGTTTATTACATTTAATCCTTTAGTATCGAAATGATTGATTGTATAGCATGGGGCAGTTGAACCCCTAAAAGTCATTCTGCAATGTACTTCATTCACCCAAATGTCTATATCCATTAATGAAGGTTTTCTTTCTTTAAATTAATTTTTATAATTAAGTTAAATATTAAAATAATGATGGTTGATGTAGAACCTTCCATTCGATGAGTTTTAAGTTGTTTCACAGTTATATATTCTCTGATAACTTTTCACTTCTGAATTGTCCAAAAACCTTTGGAACTTCACCAACCAAATTTTCTGGAATGAAGAATTCTGAGGCCAGCGAAAACAATTCTGCAAGACGTTATTCCTTTAAAAATTGGTTCTAGAGTTCAATCAACTTGGTATTTCCAACATGGGTAAGTTATGAACTTATGATTTCATTTTTCTTGATGATCATTGTTAGATTACTGGTAAAGATTCTAACTTTCATCAAGTTGTCAAGTTCTAGAACGTAAATACATAGTTTTTTTGTAAAAAAATATTTGCTTGATATATGTAATAGTTTGGTTCTTTGTAAACATGAATAAAAAATATGACTTGATTCCATTTTGAGACTATTGTGTAGGAGTTCATTCGTTTTGATGAAACTTTCTTTCACTACTAGGGACAACAAATGGAGATGGGCCCAAACTACTTTCGTGATCCGGTAGGAAACTATCTTATGGTTGAATTTGAAGAGTGTTTCATGCAAAATTGAAGCTTTCGTATAGCATGTGAAATTGCAATTTTTTATAAATTGGATGGTCTATACTGGTTAGGGATCCTATATTGTGGACACGTTACTTTCAGATTCGCATTTTCAGTTTGGTTATGAAAGAAATAGACTATCTTGCTCCCAAACTGGTTCCTAATCCCCAACGACCTTTATCTTCTTCGAGGTTTTTCACTTGCTTTAAATCCAAACTATTGCTATCTCAGGTATTATTTTAAGATTCATAAGTTCGTCTTTGTTTCTTAAATTTAACTTGATTAATTTCAATTTTTAAATTGATGCAAACATACATTCAGTTGGATTATGTGTTTGTTATATTTTTGGCACATGAATTGAACTATGACAAGATTCAACTAATTGATCCTTGTCAGAAGAAACATGATGTTGGTATACACAAGTCGTAGAATGGAGACTTGATTCTACAGAAAGGGGTGTTAGAGATGGCTCAATATTACAATGTCAAGGAAAACAAAATCATACATATGAATTATGTTGACCAAAATATGTTTTTATTTAAGCTTTTTTCTTCTAAGGGAATTGAGATTAATTATTCTCCTCAATTGGTCAGCGTTAGTAATGATGATATAGGTCTCGGAGGTTATGACCCTGCAGATTTTTACTATTGAATGGCCAAATGTTTATCTGCGAATGATGCCAAATCATCTCCACTAGTATAGGATTCTTGACCTTCAATGTTATAGTGCAACATAATTTCTTCTATTCTAATTATTACTACAAATTTGTATTTTTTTTTTAGTACTTGGAATCCGAATTTGTAGCAAAAGATTTTGTTAAGAAGAGGACACGATACTTATTGGTCAATGCTGAAGGTGATTGTTGGCCTTGTACAATTCGATGATCTGGAAGAAGGAACAAAGAATGCTACTTAAGTTGTGGGTGGAAAGAATTTTGTAAGCAGAAAAGATTAAAGGAAGGAACCATAATCAGACTTGGTGTAGATAAGGAACTATCGAATTTTATCTATGTAATGGAGATAAAAGAATAGTCTTTGTATTTGGTAGTTTGTTTTGTCGAACAATTAACTACAATAGTATTTTGTAGGTCCGTAAAAAGAACAACAATCTTTTTGATATATATATGTTAACAAATGTTGCTTATCCTTATATATATATATATATATATATATATATATATATATATATATATATTTTGTAGGTCTATACAATTCTTATTTATTACTAATTCTACATGTAATTATGTTGCTTATCCTTATATTTTGTATCTCTTTATGCATACAATGATGTTATAACCATAGTTTGACCTTCTACACAAAAAATCCAATCATATATTGAATGTGCATGGGCACTTAGAAGCCTAACTTCACACAGACTTAAACGCTTAAGTTGATATAGTATGAATTTGAATGTACCACAAAATAACTTCAACACATTTCCAAAAATAATAGTTAAAATGTATATCGAACTTAGGATTTTTATGTGCAATAGTAGAACAAATATACATATTAGTAAATAATTACATTTGACTAATAATATCTCATAAAATAATGTTTGGTAAACATAGTTGGTGGATCAAATATTACAACCATTGTGTAGGCAAAATAACCAACTATCGCCAAATCCAAATGTAGCACAAAACCATTAATATGATAATGGATTCCATAATACAACACACCATCACCAACTTTGATCACCACAACTTCAAAATCCATATGTATTTACAAAGATGACTGGTCCACATTACAATTTCTCCTATTTCATTCGCTTTTTAGTTTTGGTCCTAGAAAATTCTGCACTTGGTATATCATCCAGATGGTCACAATCAACTTCGAAGTCAAACAACAATTCCTTGGTAGGAGTAACATAGAAGTCAATATAAGGATCATGATCTGCAGAACTACTCAAAGTCAACTGCACATATGAAAGAATTTTGTTTATGATATTAATTTTGTGAATATCAAAACATTTGATACTAACATAAGTATACATTATGTATTACAATGCACATATCAGCTTCCGTATTTGATCAAAACTTGACTTCCCAATGGTTTCTTTAATCTGCTGATTTTAAAGATAAAATGCTTACTTCAAATCAATAGTGGTATCAAAATTAAGTATACAATGAGTTTGAACTCTAGATACCTTTCTTGTATGGGGTGCACTTTTAGTGGAACCACCAGATTTTGATTTGTTTGTGGAACCATCAGATGATTTAGATTGCTTTGTGGAACCATATACAACTATGGGACTTGACTCTTGAATCTGTCAATTTCATTCAAGAAGTTTCCAATAAATTTATTATTATGAAAGAAGTACAAAATTTTAAAAATTACAGATACCTTTTTTGTATGACCACCACTTATAGTCAAACCAAGTGTTTGAGATTGGGTATTGGGACCACATATAGCTTTGGGGCTACAATCTTTCGGCTATCATTTCGGCAAAAGTAAACTGTCAAAATTTTAGAATTAAGAAAGTAAAACATAGATGATATTACATATACCTTTATTCCATGAGGTGCACTTTTAATCAACCCAACTGTTTTAGATTGCTTAGTGGAAACACATATACCTGCTGGTTTAGATCCTTTAGCGTGTCATTTAAACAAAAGTAGTTAATACATAATTTAAAATAACAAATTATCTACTAAAATAATTCTAAATGAATGTTACAAATTCTGTCTAAGAAATCGTTTCAGCTTCGATATTAGATTCAGATATACCTGTGCCAAAATATTTTATAACCAGCATATTTAAATCTAAGAACATGACCTCCTCTCTTTCGGGTCCGCCCTTAGAGTTTGATTCGGTACTCGAATCACATTTACCTTCACCACTGGAGTCCTTAATCTACATATGAATCACAGTAAAAAAATTATGTTATTAAGTATATTTCGAATTCATAAATTCTTTTGAGTACAACATAATAATCTACCATCTTAGTATCAAGTTTACTTCTAATGGAAGCAATAGTTTCAGGATTGGTTGAAGCTTTCATGACAGATGAAAATCTGTTATTTAGTTGAACTCTAACCTTAAAAGCAAGAGTACATCCTAGCAAAACATATAAATCCTCTAGAAAACATTTGGGATCATCTTCACCATCCTAAAATAAAATAAAAAAACAATTTTACACTTCCATTTAGTTCAAGTAATTGCCAAACATACTAATACCACCTCAATCATTTTATTCATCAATTCAACAACTGATACATCAATCAAGTTATTGCAGTCTTGATCCCACATTACAAAATTGGTGTAATTGTCTCCATCTGTAACTTGTAATTCCAACTTATATCTGCAACAAAAAGATTTAGTTATTTAATACCATGTGATGTAAACATGAACAATATCTAAAATATAAATACAAACCTAATTCCATGCTTTTCATTATCAAACCCACAGAGAACACACTTAAAAGGACCTACTTCATCAATCTTCTTCCTGCAACTATTGCATACTGGATAACACCATCCATCACAATATTTGCAACTGTAACACAATATTGTTCCTATTACAAACAAAAACAAACTTATCACAATAAAAAAATCATAAATTCAACAAAAATGTTACAAAACCCAGAATAACTTACTGATTACCTCTTTCATACATGTGATTTTAGATATCGTACGCACAACAGCTTTATACATAAATTTCTCATGTTCACTATACTGGGACGGTGAACTCAATTGGCTACATTCTTGACTTGGATTAACTTCATTGCGAAAATGTCTATAAGTAGAATATTTAAGTCATTACCATACAATATATGTTAAATAATATCATAGAATTTTAAATTATACCAACACATACTCTATCCATTGCTCCTTGAATCGAACTAACTCACCACATTCTTCACCATTAAGAGCTTTGAACCATTCCAAGAATTCGATATTGACATTGACCATCGTCCTAAATTAACAGCAAAATCAACAGAAAAAAAAACCACAAAACACTGAAATAAAATGGACAAACTTGAACACGGCTTAATCTTAGCCTGCGTCAACATAACGACAAGAAGATAGGAATCTGGTTCACCCCTCCAATTACTCATAAATTTGAAGTAATATGAATCCCACAACGTACACCCAATGACTACAGAAATGTAAACGACTTGACAATAGTTTAAAAATATCAAGTCATAAATGATAATACAACAATATTAAAAAACATAGTAAATAATTACTAACCTCAAATCCCTTATATGAAAGACAACATTCTTCGACTGAGGATTACACCTCACATTATCAACCACTCCAATAATATCTAAAAGAAATAATAACAGCTCATTAAAATCATAATCTTTATACAGTAACTTCCAAAAAGCAACATCATATGTACATACCATACACCAGATCAGTATAGTAATTTTCATCCACTATATCTTCAATACTTTTGAAGTTGTAAATGTTCAGTGGAATACTTGAAATTGGTTGTTGTTTTATAGTTGTTGCCCCAATGAACAATAATTTGTAAGGATGTTCACATACCCGAAATTGTCCTTGATTCTTCAATATCTTAAAGTTATGCATTATATAGGTTTGACCCTCTACCAATTTTTCTTCCCACAAACATAAATCTTCCTTTTTTACCATTGCAGGAATCATATCACCCTGAAAAATAACAAAAAGCATAAAAATAGCAACACATAAAACAATAACATAATTTCATTACCTTCTGATCCAAAAGAATCAACTTCATATGACGATTGTTATCCTGGTTTTGAACAAACCACAAGTCTTTGACTCTAACGGCAAGCTTCAATGTTTCTTTCTTGTCATCAATATCTTTGATCATATCAAGTTTTCTCGCCATCAGAAGAAAACAAACACAACCAACACCAAGTTAAAAGACAAACAACGTAAGTAACACCAACTACAGAAACTGAAAAAAACTAATGACAACTCTTAAACAGAAAGAACAAACGAATGCCATAACTCCTTAAACTCAAAAACACAGAATACATACTTGGTAAAACATACAAAACTGAAACAACAAAAACAAACGAACGAAACTTAAAAATCACAAACTGAACCAACTCAAAAGACAACAAACATAAATAATCCCAACATCCAAAACTGTGAAAAAAAAATAACAACAAATATTAAACAGAAAGAACAAACATAAACATAGAATCAAACTCAGAAAACACAAAAACTAAACACTCAACCACAAAAAGCAAAGAAATGGAATACCTTAAGAAACTTGGGTAAGAAACTGGGGGACGGAGAAGAAGAAATGCAGAAGAACGAAAGAACCCAACTGAACCATATTTAAAATACAGATTCAAGCTTTATTCCAAAGAAACTAAGCTCAGTAATTAATGCATGAACATCAATAAAATCATGCAGTACTCCCTCCATCCAACACTCAAACAGGCAGGAAAGTGAAAATTACTTATTTGGCCAGACAATTGAACGAAATGGAAGCCTCATAACAAGGTTAGATTGGTCAAAAACGGAAATCAAAATAGCCAGATCACGGTCACGGACCATCCTTAAGAAAAGAAAAAGTTATCGAAAAACCTAAAAATAGGACAACTATCAGGAATTTAAGTTGGAGTATCTGGATCTTTTCTAAAGATCATTATTTTCTTATATTTTAGATAAAAGTCATAAGAAAAAAATATTTAACCTATAAATATAAATTAATATAAATTAAGTAGATGTCATTATTATAGATAGAATTACAGGGAATATTTTGAAAAACTAAATGGAGATAGCGCATGGTGCTGCTAGGATCACTCCGTCATACTTTTGAATTAATGTCAACGTCAACTCACCTTCCTTCAATTTGTGGGCAATTTATTCGCTACGAAGCTGTGGCATTTACTTCAGTGGAGGACCATAAATTTATCATTCCAAAATATTTATTACTTTCATTATTATATATAATATTTATCAATTTTATTACTAATTAGTTTTCATTGGAATATTTTCATCTATAGAAGTTAAAACTTTTAAATTTAAGCCCAGCTTTATTCAGACTTATAATGATTAGAATCAAAAGTACTCTCCATATATAAAAATAAGTATCTATAAATGACTTTTATTTCTAGTGCCAAGAATATATTTTTATTTAATAAAACTTCAATTATGGATTTCACTTTTTTTTTTCTTTATTATCAGTATTTTTCCAACCTGTCTATTTCTTTTATCTTTATTAAAACGGAGCGTTAATGTAGAGGCTTGAGGCATTGCATCGTCAAATCACGTCTGCCCCCAACCAACTACCTTTTCAATATTTACTTTTGAAAATGATATTATACATACCATTTATATATATATATATATATATATATATATATATATATATATATATATATATATATAATATACTACTTTCAGCGATTTGAGCAAAACTCTTCTGAATGAAAATTTGACTTGTCCTAGAAAAACTACATGCAAAAATTTTAATCTTAATGCATGCCAAATTTCTCAAAATCAATTTAAGAAAAAAAATAAAGAGAAATTTACTCTAATCTAAAAGAAATTCCAATTAGTCAGACTTAATTCTGTTATTCACCAAGATTCCTAAGGTGTGTTTTGATTTACGAAATGATGAATAAATTCTTAAAAAATTTAGAAAACATAAAAATAAAGTAAAAAAGAAAGTGTTTTAAGAACAATTATGATTTTCCTAATTAAAGTTCGGAATTTTATTTATTAATAAAATATTCATACTCATCGTCTCGAGTACATTAACAGTACTCTTAAATAATTTATTATGTTTACATATAATAGTATCTCTGTTATTATATTTTTGTATTAAAATATCTTTATATTTATAAAATTGGATTAAATATGTTTTTATTTCTTAATTTTTAATAAAAATTGAAATTATTTATTTTTTGAAATTTTGGATCATTTTAATCTTCAACTTTACAAATACGTAGATTTAATTTACATTATAAATATGTTTCATGATAGTATTTTAGTTTTTCTTAATTATTTGACACATTTGCGCTTCAATGTTTGTTAAGAAATAATTTTGTAATGTCAAATAAACTTAACAAATATTGATTAAATGAATTAAATTTTCGCATTTTTAAAATTGAAGAACTAAATTAGGTTAAAGTTTTGAAGAATAACTAATTATAATTTTCAGTAAAAGTTAAAGTGATCAAAAACATATTTAACCCAAATTAAAAATAGATAATACTAAGTAAATTTATATTAAACTAATAAATAAATTTATTAAAATAAAAAAAAATATTGCAAGAAAATTAAACAATTACACAAGATAAAATGAAAAGGCTTTGAATTTGTTTCTAATTTATTAATTACAAACTTAAAACATAATTTACTTTGTATAGAGATTAACTTAGTGTATGAATTTAGTGGTTTGTTAACCTTGTCTGTCTTCTTTGATATTCCACAAATTCAATGACAAGGTTATTTTTTACTCAATATATAACTAAACTAAACTCAACAAATAAGGCTGTAATTATTGCACATCCCTTGCCCAAAAAGTCGAATCCTGCCTTGTTGAGACCTCTTTTGCCCCAATTGTATTTAGTTCTTATTTATCCTCAAAACTAAAAGCTCAATTCTTGTCGATACAATTTTTGTTCGTCATTAATTATAAATATTGTTAAATATAGTAATTTAAAATTTTTTATTTAAAATTAAATAATAACACTAATTAGGGTATACTTTTAATTTTACATCGTAACAATTCGAAAATGAATTAATAAAATGGGTGAGTTGATTTTTTTCCTCAACACTCATTTAACACCAATAAAATAACACTTGTATATTAAAATGTAAAATAATTTATGATAAATCAATTAGAATAATAGAATAATTTATTAGATATTGGAAGGGTGTAGAACATGGAAAATTTTCGGAAAAATGGAATTTGAATGAAAACCCGGGTAGTTGAGCATTCAACAACTGCCGTCAATACTAACCACCCAAATCCCCAGAAAAAGTTTCGCATTTAATAAGGAGAAAAACCAAGAAATCTTTTCCTGCCTTCATGTTCTTGTGAGTGAGAACACCAGACACAAATTCGTGTCGGTGAGAAAAACTTGAGGCAGAGATTCAAGAGAATGGAGAGTGTTTTGAGCCCTGAACCATCACAGAAGTCACCTTTGGATTCCAGTTCCAAACAAGTCACAACCATTGAAGAACTGAAAGACAGCACCGATGCCGAACTCACCAAAATTCGTCTCATGCGGGCCTTTGTTGAAGCTCGAGATCCCTCTTCCAAGGTACCCAAATGCACAAAACCAGACAAAACACCTCCAGTTGCCACCTTTTCTTGCAACTAAATTAACTGTCATGGCTTTGTGCCCTTTCTTTATGAAAGTACTGCTGCACTTTTCTTCCCATCTTATTGTGAATCATATGGATAAAATAAAATTACCTTTCTTCTTACCATACTAGTTTTTGCATAGCTAATTCCTGTCCAAGAATCTAGCATCTAATTTTTCGATAATGATGTTTGAATTCAAAACTTTATTTAAGAGATTCGAATTGGGGTTGCAGTTAGATTAACGACTGTGTTTGTGACCCTGATATTTCCAATCACAACGGAATGCCCAGAAACGGAAATTGACAACTAGAAGTGTTGTGACTAAAAAAATGCAAAATTTATGAAGCCGAAGGGGAATTTAATTTGGTTGAGCTTTGGTGAGTGTGCAGGAAGTGGATGATTTGATGATTAGAAGATTCTTGCGGGCTCGTAATTTAGATGTGGAGAAGGCTTCGGCAATGTTCCTGAAGTATTTGAAGTGGAAACGTTCGATTATGCCCAATGGTTATATATCGCCATCAGAGATTGCCGAAGATATTGCACATGAGAAGGTGTTTGTTCAAGGGCTCGACAAGAAGGGTCGACCTATAGTTGTTGCCTTTGCTGCAAAACATTTTCAAAGCAAAAATGGTGCCGATGGATTTAAACGTACTATTCTCACTTCAGATCCATTGCAATTTGCATTTCAAGTCCTCTTACTTCACAACAACTACTTTTTCTGTATGCAGGTTATGTAGCATTTGCTCTTGAGAAGCTATGTTCAAGGTGCATCCCTTTTTCTCTGTTAATTCATACCCACATGTGCATACTAAAATGAGTTCAAATACGACTTTAGTCCATGCAATTCATCTTTCTGCTCAACTTTAGTCGTTGCCACTGCTGAGAAATAAGTGAATTATTAACTTTGGTTATCATAGTTCAATTTGATCTGCAACATCTTATGGAATTACCACTGATGTCACTTTTATGGACTGATAGTCTAACTTTTTCTGCATTTCAATGGCTAAAGTTCCCTGCAAAGTGAAAATAAAGGTTAAAATATAAAAAACAACTATTCCAATTTGGTCTCCAAAGTACAAGTTTTATGTTAGTCTCTGAAAGTATTTCTGTTAGACAAAAATGGTTATTCGGATAGTTTTATACACTGATGGTGTTAAATTTTATTGGTGTGGCATCTTTCACACTTGTCCTAAATCTCAGAAAGACTAATTTGGTGGAACAGAGACATGAGACTAAAGTGAAAAATTTTAACTTAAAGGACAAAGCTAGAACCAAAGTTCATAGAACTGAAAACAGAACACTTCCACCCAAATGAATCTGAGATATATGTGCAACTGCATTTAGACGATAGACATGAAATTTTTTATACTTTTGTCCAAAAGTTTTAGTTATAACCTACACATAGAACTGTGAATATAGTTAGAAGATTGTAAAGATTGTTAATATGCCTATTTAACATCTCAGGATGCCGCCGGGGCAAGAAAAGTTTCTTAGCATTGCAGACATTGAAGGATGGGGATATGCAAACAGTGACCTTCGTGGATACCTTAATGCTCTATCCACTTTGCAGGTTTAGGTTTCCCTCCATTCATTAACCACTTCTTTCCACAAATCTTGCGCATAACTTTTCTTTGTGTGTTTAACTGGAAACTTGAAACATCCAGATCTCACATGTCCCTTTTTCCTTTTTCTGACTGCAGGATTGCTACCCTGAAAGATTAGGAAAGATGTTTATTGTACACGCACCATATTTGTTTATGAAAATTTGGAAAATGATTTACCCTTTCATTGATGACAACACCAAGAAAAAGGTGACACTTCAAATTCATAATACATGTTATATTTGCATGAGATGTTGTAGCAGCATATTTTGAATGTTGCAGTTCTGTGCAGATAGTATTCGTGGAGAACAAAAAACTGAAATCAACATTACTAGAAGAGATAGAAGAGAGTCAACTCCCAGATATATACGGAGGCCAAATGCCGTTAGTTCCTATCCAGGATAGCTGATTAAATTATACTTTTTAACGTTTCTTTTGTCATTTTAATCTCTCCAAATAATTTCGACACCATAAGTTAAATACATTTATATAGTTCTCTAGTTCATTATATCAGCTTATAAGAGGCTATTTTACAAAAACTTGTTCTTTGAATTCCATAAAATCTCCGCATATATATATATATATATATATATATATATATATATATATATATATATATATATATAATGGTTTGATTTTTCTCCAATCATATATAAGGAGTTATAATCTAGGTGGCCACATACATGTTTATAGATATAATATATAGTCCCCTATCAGTGGATTCCAATTAGGGCTGGCAAAGGATACTGAATTGAACCATTCAAAACTGCATTGAACTAAAAAATAGTTTGTCTGAACTGAACAACAGTTTAAACGAACTGAACTGAACTATTTTTTTTGTCTAACAAACTAAACTGAACACACTGTAATATGAATCAGACTATTATAAACTGAACTGTAGTACAAACTATAATATTTTTAAATTGAACTGTATTATTTTTGAATCGTTTTTTAACTAAATCATACTAATTTTGAATCAAATTGTATTATTTTTGAACTAAATATACTTCATCATTTCAATTGATCATAAATTATTACATCAATTTAAATTGTTGAATTTTTTTCTTCAAATGTACAATAGTTAAAACACTCTATATTTAAAACTATAAAAATATATTTGAAAAAAGAAATACAGAAATTGAAATAATATAAAATTAGATATAATATGAAATGATTTTGTTACGTATTAAAACGATAATAAAAATAAAATTTAAGATATTATAAAAATAAAATTTAAGATATTATTTATAAAATTTAATTCTCTCACTATTATAGTTTCTTCCGTGAACAATAGTAATTATGTAATATAATAAGAAAAACACATTTAATTTTAAGAGGAAAAGAGAAAACTATAATTAAAATAGGTAGATTTTATTTTGTGTTCAGTATAAATAAAATATTTAGAAAATAAATGTTGGAAGTATTAAATTTTTTTATCATAGATAATTATATTAATTAATATAAATTATATATAACACTATTTTTTATAATATGAAATAAATATTAAAGACTAATTTTTATAAAATGAAATAATTAATATCAATGAAACTGTGATTTATAATATAATCATAAAATTATCGTTTAAATTTATTATTATAATATAACCTAAAAAGTGTTACACACTTTTTTTATTATTGTATATGACATGAAAACAAAAAAAATCAAATAACAATAAATTTTGCGCATAGTGTAGATGATGAGATGAGGAAATACAATGATTGTCGTACATTACTGGTATACTAGGAAGTGTGAAGCAATGAGGAAAAATTAAAATGTAGTTCGGTTCGATCATTAAATAATTTACTCATATATGTTCGATTTTTAAAAACTGTATTGGACAATAGTATAAATCAATTTTTAATACAACCAATTCAGTTTATTTGAGTATAAAACAATACAATTAACCGTAGTACATTACAGTTAAATTAATTTTGTCCAACCCTAATTCCAATATATAATCCAAGTGTCATAGTAAATTTAACTAAAGTAAGTTCTTAATTAAATATTACTATGTCTAATTATATATAACTTTTTACATTTTATATCTAGTAAAAAGCTAATTAACCAAGTAACTTTTTGATTATTTTTAATATAAGTTTTCACTTTTAATCAAAGTAACTTCTTAATTATTAGTAAAAACTCATTCAATCATATGAAAGTTTCTAAAATTAACCAAAGTAATTTCTCAATTGTGGAGAATCAACTGGATGTCGAAGAAGATTATCATGCTTTCTTTCATCAACATGTCATTTCAAGTTCTTTGTATCTTCTTTAATAGAAACCAATCGTTTGAACTTAGGTATTATAGACAAGTATCACATCACCTTGCCAAGTGAATCGACCATCTTTGTCTTCATCATCACTATTTCCATCAATTTTCTTTTTAAACTGTTAAGATGCCTTGAATGTTATGCTGTCCCTTCATCTTCCTTACTTCATATATTTATGATATAGTTATGGGTTGTAATGAGGCTTAAAGGGGCTGTTATTTTTTTACTCTTTTATAAGGCTAAAAGGCATCTGTATCATGTATCTCTCTATCATTATTCAGAAATAAGAAACTCTTGAACTGCTCCGTGGATGTAGGTCACATTGACTGAACCACGTAAATTTGTGTGTCTTCTTTTTCTCTTAATCTGTTTCTTTTCATTTTGTCATAACATAAACTATGATAAATCACATGTTGGTCATGTGTTCAGTGAAGCAAACTTGTCTATGTACAATACACAATCATTGGCGCATGTACATATCTTTTTATATTCTAAACTCATTAGACATAGATTTTTCTTTTCCTCATAATTATGAATAGGTAACGTGTTATTTTTTGAAAGCATCTCCTTCAGTAACTCTAACAATTGTGTGAAACGTTTATTGATCAATTCATTTCTTGCTTTTAAACTGAACAATTTTAAAGTTGTCGATAGTTGTGTAAAGTTAGTGCATCTCGGGTACAACTCTTCCTTTGAATCAAACTTAAGAGAATCATATAAATGAGCTCTTCCAAAGTTTTCTTCACTAACATCACGTACTATGCCTTCTAAATGATTATTCATCCATTTGTCTATATAATATGTTCCTCGTAACGTCGTAGGCTTGTGTAATACTTCTCCATGCCAAGTTCAAATTGTATAACTCCTCACTATATCTTAGATGAATAGATGATCACGCATTGTGACCAAGTCCTAATGTATTTGATTAAGACAACGATCACAAGGACAAAAATATTTTCCATTAACAAAGATTGTGTTCTTGAGCATATTGCAAAAACTAATGTGACACTCCTTCATCTAACTTCGGTCCATACTATGTTCTTAAAAAACTCCATCAATATCAAACTTTTAACTCTTACAAGGTGACGCCCTACCCATTCAAAAAAACAAATTTCATAATTTGCTAACACGTGTACAAAGAAGTCAAACATCATAAATTCGACAAAATTTTGACAGTATTTCACATCGATCTATGAAGTACACGAAATGAAAGTGATCACTCATGACCACAATCAAGTATGCATCTAGAGAATAACATAAAATTGTCTCAATCAAAATTTTATCAAATTTATTTATAAACCTTAATGTACACATTATAACCAATTATGAAAAATAATTTTTTCAAACTATCTGATCGGATAATTCAAGATTTAATACAAATGATTAAAAATTTAATCATTTATACAAAATCTCAAATAGGAACTAAGGTTTGCTTAGTATTTAACTAAAATTATAGTAAATCTTCATATATAAAATAACAATGTAACAATAATTTAAAAAATCAAATAAAATTAGAATGATTTAAATTTTATTCATAGTTTTTGTAAATATTATAAAATTTCAAATAAAAGAAAAGGCCAAGAAAACAAACTAAAAAAATTGTCTAAGATTAAAACTATAATGTGAAAGAAAAAATATAACCAATACACATACAATGAACAAGAGACAACGTGCAATGAAAGGAAATGAAAAACTAACCTCTTATAGCAAAATCGAGAATGAAGTTAGATGGATGGTGGCCTTAGGGTCGCCTTTGGTAGCAGAATGTGGCGGCGCCACCGACAAACAAAAAGTTGGGCAGTGAAATGGGGATGAAAAAGCACTATTACGTTAAATGGAGATGAAAACGAAAAAGAATCGGTTTAAAACTCATAAATCAATCACTCAAAAATGAAAATCCAACAAGTTCAGTGGTGATAAATGAAGCCAAACTCATTTGTGGAGGTTGTTGTTGTAAGACCCGTGAAAATTAATTAATTAATTAATAAATGTGGGTAGTGGGAGCCTTTATGACATTTAATTCTGACATGTATGACGTGGAAAAGTACTATTTCAAATGGTTGAGAGCATTTTATTGTGTGAAAAGACTTGGATTTGAGTCTTATATGTGCCAACTATGTGTTATTTAATTTATTATTATTTTTTATAATATGCTTGATCATGTTAAGTGATAATATAATCATAGAATTATATGAATTATCATAAAACTTGAATTAGTTAAATGGTTGTGCATTGATTTGGCATTGGCAATATTAGGTGTTTGAACCTTGGTAGAATCGAATTAAACTTTCTTTTTGCCAAAATTCCTTTTGGCATGAATGTGAAAGGGCATAGAAAACCCTAGCCGAGGGCAGCAAGAAGGGCTGCGAAAATGATCATGAAATAACTATTGAATGATCATTAAGCTATTGTTAATGTTAATTTTCGTTTTTTGCATTAATCTTGAATTAAGGCTTAGTAAATTGGCTAATTAAGAGGAAAAAGAGAGAGGGTTAGAGGATGTTTTGTTGTGCTTAGTAAGGAGAGAAAATTCAGAGTGGCACTGGGTATTGATTGAGGCATAAGAGGCTGAATTGGGAGAGAACTAGAGGGAGGCCATTGGTGACAAGGAGGAACCTTCATCTTCCTAAATTTTTAAGCAAGGAATCCAGGTTAAAGGTGTTGTCTTCGCGTTTAACTTACGTTAAATTATTGCATGAATGGCTTAATGCATCTATATTGATATTGTGCCTGTCTTTCCTCTGGATTTCATGAGTTTTTGGGATATTTCTAGAAACCGCTTGGCGGATGATGAATACCCGCCAGGCGACGTATCATTCCTACATATTTCTAGATTTCCTAAAGGGGAACCGCCTGGCGGCACTGTCCCGACCGTCAGGCGATGCAAGTTGCCAACCCATTTTTTTGGTTCTTGATAAACAGCCTGGCGGAGATGAATACCCGCCAAGTGACACGAGTCAATTTAACTCGATTTTGGTGATTTAGGGTTTTTGGGCAAATTCTAATTGGGAAAAAAGATTTTACTAAAAGTCAGTGAATGATTAGGAGTCAGATGTCGTGGAGTTATATGAAGTTGAACATTGATTTGAATGAAAATGGTATGAACATCAATTTGGGGTTGATGAATGGGGACTGATTTGTTATCCCTAAATTAAGTGGAACATGTCAATGGACTTTTGTATATTAGAAGTTTAGGACTGAACCATGAATCTAATCACATGAGTGCATCCTATTGAGGCGTGAAACGATCGAAAACAGGATACTTGGAGTTGGTTGAGGTTCGCAGGTGCAGCGAGAGTTTTGGAGTTCCTGGAACAGTAGGGACCGCCTAGCGGCACCTTGGTTGCCGCAAGGCGCCATAAGAGAATTGCTGGTTTGTGAGTTTTGGTGCGCATTGGTGGTTGGGAAATTAGTTTGGGTCGTGTGCAATAAAATTTGAAAGGCTGGAATATTGTAAAGATTGGCCTAAACTAATAATTGGTGGTAAATGCTAACAAGGTTTAATGTGGGGTATTGGAATTGGCATGATTATAGCAATGGGGATTTTTAATTGTGAAGGATTAGTTAGATGATTCTAAGAAATTATGGTAATGGAATGGTGAAATAAGAAGTAGGAGATTATGGATATATATGTGTGTAAGAGCTTAGATGGGTAAGCTTAGACTTATTAAGCTGATAGATTAGTGCAAGGGATTGAGACAAATGGGACCATTTAATGAATGGTAAGGTATCAATAGTGTTCCTAATTGATTGTGATGTGGTGGTTATATCATTGGTATGAGGCATAGGATTAACTTAAGGTTAAGGGTGGTTAAGGATTCCAATAATAAAATGTTTGAAGTGAGAATTCTTGTAGTAGTAATTATGATGAAAGTAGGGTATTGCAGGCACTGTTATACTGCTATAACATAAAAAAATTGGATTGGTTAAGTGACTCGGAGTGTGAGGATGTGAGCAACTGCACCAAAACCTAAACCAGAACCAGTATTACGTGAGTACTGGTGTGGCGCTTGGCAGAATCAAGGGAACCACCAGGCGACAACGAGGAGATCAGAGAATACAAAAACGTGGCGCCTGGCGGCAGAGTTAGTTCTGCCAGGCGATAGGTGCAAAGTCAACATCTGTAGAGGCGTTTGGTGCCTGACGGTACGCGTCCCCCACCAGGCGATCTGGATGCGCATTTGGCCTAGCACCTCGTGAGTATCGCTAAACAATTTTTGGTGAGGCAAATGTGTTTTACAATGCTTTTGACTTGCGTGATCTACAAAGCTTTGGTGATATCTCGAAGGTCGGCATTGCTGGTGTTCCTTGAGTTGTGGCTCGGAACGTATCCCTTGAGTTGTGGCTCGGGATGGCGGATGAACACGAGAAACTCTTGAGTTGTGGCTCGGGTTGGCGAGTGTTGTCGGTGTGAGTGTGCACGTTGTGGCGTGTACGACGGGTCCAGATAGATTGTCCTCCTTGGTATAAGACCAACGAATTTGGTAGTCTTGGGACATTACGAATGTTATTCGTATTGGGAACTCCACCTAGCGTTACGGTGTATGATCCGTAGCATGGTTTCCCGCACATACTCTATCGGTTGTGATTGATAGGTGTGGCAACAAGACATCTTGAGATACTTATTAGAAGACGTAGAACACGGTTAACAAGGTGGTGGCCATGTGGCATGAAAACAAAGCATGAAATTCCTTTGATATATTTGTATTAGTATATAAATGTTTTATATATATGATTTTGTTTGATATTAGCTCACCCTATCTGCGTGTGTTTGGCGATGATCGTGTACGCGGTACATAGGAGCAGATGATGTTCTAGGTGGATCTGGTGAGGCCTAGAGACGGAGCAGGGGCTAGCTGGGAAGATTTTTATAGAGTTGTTTTATAATGGATTTTACAGATTGTAACCTTTGATTTATGAACATGGATTTATCTTATAATTTAGTTTATAAGGTGAATTTGAGATACTTTTAAATGAAATAAAGTTTTAAATTTCCCGCATTTTTGGGAAATGATGTTTTAATAAATGAAGCTGACGTATCATTTCTTTATTTTATTATTTAAATTCGTAATATCCGGTCGGGATGTTCAGTTGTTGCCAATGCGGAGAAAGCTTACAAGATCGCATGAAGGAACAATGAATGAAATTTTGTTTCACGCAGCTTTAAAAAGCCATTTGACATTAGAGGAGCCAAAGGCCAACATTAAGTAATGTCAGATTAATGGGAAAACGATATTAAGTGATGTTGGAGATCATAGAAGGTGACGTCCTTTTCTGAATGACATCAGAGGTTTCCTAGGCTGACGTTTATTGACGTTGGTTGTTCATTGGGTCGATGTCAAATTTGTCCCTCTATATACAAAAGCGCCACCGATCATTTTTTACATTGGGCTTCTTGTGGGCAAACATCAAATGGGTGACGTTATAGGGCCTTTTGTGTTTGTGGAATCACTATCAAAGCAAGCTCTTATACCAATTGTTAGAATCTCTCAGTAGAATATTCGCATTTGGACAAAAACCAATAGGGTGGAGTGAATTGGTTTGTTTATAATATTAAAGTTCAACTAAAATCCTTTCCTTTATAATAACAATAGTTAAACATAAAGAGAGTAGAGAAGGAAAAAATTCCACAAGGTATTTTTATACTAGTTCGGATCAAAAGATCCTACATCTAGTTGTTAATCACTCTTAAAAGAGAGATTAAATAATCACTAAAAATAAACTAAGATTACAAATATGACTAAGAACATTTTAGGAAAGAAAGCTCCTCTCTTGAAGCCACAAGAGACGAAAGACACCTCTCTTGAAATCCACAAGGAATGTACACCTCATCTGAATGGGGATGAACAACTTCACCTAACAACAACAACAACACTGAATCAATCAAGATGACACTTGAACAAAGTTATCGCTTAACCCACACTAGGTTTCCAAAGTTATTCCACACAGTTATAACCCAACTATTATATTTTGAAATGAAAGCCTATGACTTTATTTATAGAAGCCATTTTCGAAATTAGGTCAAGAAATTGAAGAGTCAAGTCACAATCGCCACTAATAATCGATTATTCAAAGTGATAATCAATTATCATAGAAACTTTTCTGAAAACATTTTTTTCGTTGTGGTAATCTATTACCAACAATGATAATCGATTATCATAAAGACTCTTTTGAAAAACTTGATTTCAATCATATAATCAATTATCATTAGTGACAATCAATTATCATAAAATTTCTTAGATAAATAAAATCATTCCTTGGGTGATATTTGTCCATGCTACTTTATGACTCTCTAAGCTAAGTCCTACAAACAACCGATTCACTAATATATTACTTATTACAAAGGCTCAATCAAATACATAAACAAAATATAAGTCTTCCAATATCTTTTCTCATCACTTTAAGTTTTTAATTTTCTTTTATCATTATCAAAATTTATTCTTGAAGAATGATCTTCATCATGTTCTTATTTTGCCAATAATCTCCCCCTTTTTTATGAAGATCAAAATTTGTTTTAAAGATTTTTGTAATAGCATGCAAATACATAACTACACAAGAGAAAAGCATTAAATAGTCTTAAGGTATCATGCTTTGAACTTTTCTCCCGATTTTTTTTATCATAATTAAAAAATGAACTTTCTAGATAACTCCCTATAAATCACATAACTCAATAAAATTGAATTCTCCCTTGTCATGATTGTTGAAGACTTATGTCTTGTGCTTAATTAACAAATTAAGAGGCAAAAGTAGTTAATCTAGAAGAGAGATAAATAACTTTTCTCCCCCTTTTTAAAGCACAAGTTATTACAAGATATCAACATAATCATATATCTTCCCCATAAAGAGGTACATGTTATCACAAGATATCAACACAATTATGTCTCCTTCTACAAAAGAGAAGTCCCCCTACATGTAATATTCCTCCTTATTGATTAAAACAAACCTTTCAAGAAAAAAAATACCCCCCCTAAATCTAAGACTCCCCTAGATATAAGAGTGATTCTAAACATTAAAAAAATAAGTGTTTATTAAAGAACGAAAGGTAACATTTATGAATCATTTATCAAAAGAATGATATTTAACATTCTAATTTCCATTTATGAAGCATCTAATTATTGCCAATAGTCTAAATTTTTGAAAAACTAACCCAAATAGTAAAAAAAATTTGAAAACTCGCACCCAACTTGACAAAATAATCGATTATGACTAATGATAATCAATTATTAGTTCATCAGTTTTTCCTAAAAAATTCCAGAATCCTAGATACTCGATAATGCATGAAATAATCAATTATTGTCTCAACACCCTAAAATTTTAATTCAACCAATAATTGATTATCATTATGACATAATCGATTATTGCATGGTGATTTCCAAAAACCAAGAAAAATTATCATTTTTCACAGTTTAAGACACATTACTAACATCTAATATGCCAAAGTATCATCAAAGATCATAAAACTTATCAAGATACCTAAAGTTTAGTGAAGATATCGGTTCTTGAACATCCAAGGAGACTTCTTTGATTTTGAAATAACCTGCTAGGCAGAAAAAATAACATTTTGGTCCCCAAAAACTTATTTTGGGTCCTTTGAGGTTAGAGACGGGTTACTTTATGATAGGAATCAAAGCATATCTTCCATTAGGAACATCAAAATGTTTGATTCTATATTTATTTGAAGTCTAACCCTTTGCATACTATAAAGCATGTTATATAATCAACATTCTTAGAATAAGACTTAAACCCTACGTGGTATTTATTCTTATTCTCAGGAGCTTGCTTGTTTTTATGAAAAACTAATCGATGTCAAACTCGAAAAAAATAATAACATCAAAATGTAATACTCAGGAAGTGATCCTAAGGTCGTCTCCCAATGGATAATATTATCATTCAAATATTCCAATTGCAACACAATGGAGGGTCTTTGGTAGATTCAAAATGAAAATAACCAAACAAATTCAATTAATAAAACAAATTTATAAACTTATTCCCTTATTCAAATATAGCTTATCCCCGATTACAAAATTGATTTCTTTGTTAGGGTTTACTCTCAATCCATTCGAAATAGCCAACTTAGCTAAGATTAAACAAGTTTCATCACACCATCAAGCATGGTAAGGGTTAATTAATCTTAACAACCAACAACTAGACCCATTAAGCATGAGTTCTATAAAGTAGAGGTTAAACTAGATATTAAGCATGTCTAAAATGAAACTCAATTAAGGACACAAGTTTATTAACAAAGAGCAACAAAAACAACAATAAACATTAGTGAACAGACCTTACAACTTGCATTATCCTCAAGAAATTAGAACAGAACCTTTAGCTATTCATCAAATTCTTACAAGACAATGTAAAACAAAAAAACATCATACAAATGAAGAGAAGAGAATAAGTGGATGAACTAGTGTAGAAAAGTGGACAAAAATGGTTGTTGAGCAATGAAAAACAAAAAACCACAAGTGGATGTTTCTCTCCCAAGTCCAGAAACGGAACACAAAAGTGAAAAATGAAGAAAAGGTGTTATAAAACCTCTCTAAACCCCTAAAACTCGTGGTCACATCACCATACATCTTCAAAATTACAAAACTATCATTCTAGGCTCAAAAATTACAAAATTGCCATTCAAACCCAAATAGGAGCTAGCTCATTACTAATGTTGACATAGAAAAGCAAGTTGGTATGGCGTAGAAGTGGCACTAACATGACCGTCTTCTCTTCAGCCTAAAATTAATGTCCAAGCCCAAAAATGTTTCACAACCAAACTTAAAGATAATTAAGAAACCAAAATTATACAAAGTAAATCCAAATTAATTTCAATTCAAATTACTAGTTCAATGAAGCCCAATAAAAGAAAATGCACTAAACATAGATAATTAAGCACTAAACATCAATCAAGATGGGTACTTAAAGGTAAGAAAACATGGGACAATAATGGCTCATCAAAATCACCTACACTTAGCCTTTTCCACTCTTGGACAAAATCATGAAGCAAGACAAGAACAACCAGAAAAATCAAAGAGAGGCATGCACGTGACACAATTAAACAAACACACAACAAACAATTGGACACATCCAACACACAAGGAGTCAAAGATGCCAGATATCTATGAACATCATCCTAGAAATTCAAAACAAGTCAAGTGACTTAAGTCAGCGCAGAAGGAGAATTGAAAGCAATAAAACCTCACAAAATATGCATTGTATCACTCAAATTTGTAGGCTGTTGTTTACTCTCAAAGCACCCATGAAAAACAAGCATTAGACAAACTTGGCAAGTCTCTAAAACCAACAACCAAAACACATGAACATAGGGATCAAAAAGGCTTTTTGAAGGTTGTAATAGGGTTGGGGACAAGGTGAGGAATGTGTGGATAAGTAGCTACGAACCAAAGGAAATAGAGGAGTAATGCGGAATACGTCAAAATCAAGCATGAAAGCAATAACAAACTATCAAGAAAGAAGGAGGAGGAAAATCCTATTGTCTTTATTATCACACCCTTTCTCATGAGCCTAACAACCTAACATATCCTCAGCCCTTACTCTTTGCTTTTCGCATCCCTTACAATACTTTCCATTTGAGACATGTCCATGACTATCAAAAGAAGAAGAAGGAAGAACCCAATGTCTTTATTATCACATCCTTTCTCATAAGCCTAACAACTTAACATATCATCACCCCTTACTCTTTGCTTTTCACACCCCTCACAATACTCTCCATTTAAGACATGTCACATGACTATCAGAAAATCTTTTGAAATCTTTGTCTTTTAGTTATAGAAAGAAGTGATTCTAGTATTTAAAAGAATATTCCTGATATCAATTAGAATCAATATCCTTGTTATTATGTTATGATTTGATTTCTGTAATGTTTTGTCATCAAAGCCAATTATTTCCTTATATCAATCCATTATAATTACGACTGTAACTTTTATTGTATGATTGCATTTGTATGGCAATATGTGGATATAAATACCTAATATGTCATTAAATGGGGATTCTCCACACTTTTTTTTTTCATTACCACTCACACATATACACCTCATTTTCACCTTTTTTGGGAGAATAATAAAAAAAACTTATAAAATAAGGCAAAAAGAAGAAGGAGAAAAGGTAGTTGCAATGTAGGGATAGAACGAGTAAGGTTGACAGAGAAGAAGAGGAGTTAAAAGTTTGGAAGGTATGTGTTAAACCCAATTTCGGTCGCACTTAGAATTTAGCAAACAAAATCCAAAATGCCCCTAATGAAGTATAGGTAAACCCTGGGTATTGAATCCAAGGAAATGGTGCATGTTAAGTCTAGCTTGCGCAATTTAGTCTTGTTAAAAGATATAAAATCGCAAAGGAGAAAATGAATTGAAACTAAAAAGCGTAGAATTAATTTAATTAAGAATAATTTATATGTATGAATGAAGCTAACTTAAGATATACATGAATGATGTAGATGTAGAGTGCATGAAACCTAATGGTAATATGCAATACATATTTCATAGCAGGAAAGTGTGATGGCTAAGATGTAGTGGAATCTTTATGGAATTTAGTGCATGAAATGATGACAAGGAATAATATCAGCTCAAGTGGTTGAAAGTACTTGGACATGATGAGAGGACTTGGGTTCAAGTCTTGTGGATGTAATTAGTGTGTTAATTTAATTATTTATTATTTTAATAATATGCTTGATCAAGGGCGTGTAATATAATCCTAAATGTGCAAGAATTATCCCGAAACATGAATTGGTTGATTGGTCGGGAATTAGCTTGTCAATTGTGTAGTTATGTGTTCGAACCTTGACTTATGCAAAACAAGTTCCTTTTTGCCCAAATCCTTTTTGGCATGAATGGAAAGAGTCAGAAACCCTAGCCAGAGCAGATGGAAGGGTTTGAAAACCATCTAGTAATGACTCTCGAATGTCAATTAAACTCATTTTAATTAATTTTCGTTTCCTAAATCAATTCACTTAATTTGGGGCTGAAAAGTGTGTGGGTAATAATTTAAGTGGGAAAATAGAAGGAATAGAGCTGAGAGTTGAGAAAAAGGTTTGAGCACACCAGAAAAGAGTGAAATGAAGGCTGAGCAAAGTTTTAGAGTGGAAAGCAAGAGCTATGACGAATTTGGGGCCAAGAATTCTAGAATTTTTCAAAGAAAACAAGGAATCTAGGTTAATTGTGTATAATTTGCTGGGTTTCTGCCATAAATCGCCTGGCGAGATGAGCTGGTGCCAGGCGACATAACCTGGACAACCTAGTTTCTGGGTTTTTAGATGAACCACCTAGCGACGTAAGCAAGATTACCTTATTTTGTGGTGTTTTGGGATTTCTGGGTTATTCTGACCGGGGGAAAGGGATTTTTTAGCTGCTGATGGAATATGGGATGTTAACAATTGGCAAATTACGATGTGATTGGAATTAATATGATGGAATATGTTTGAATACATTTTAGGGTACTGAAATTGGGAATTTTGACTGTATGGATAATTAATGCGTAAATACATTAAGAACCTGTGTACTCGCATTTAAAATTATATTAGGTACCATTGGAAGTATGATTGTCTGTTGAATTATGGAGAAAGACCGAGGAATACGTTTTGGGATTTTTGGGACTTTCGTAAGGGCAGGGAAATTCTAGGTTTTACCTAGAATTCTATACACCACCTGGCGACACCTTGCTTGCCGTTAAGCGCCAACGTAGTACATATTGGCACTATGTAGCTATGAGGTGCAATGCAGGCTTGGAACTTTGTTGTGTCAATTTACTTATGAGATTGGAATAAGGAACCTTGGACAGAGGACGAGGTTGAGGAAAAAGTACCTAGATTAAGAGTGAGAAATGAATTTAAGGTTAGATTGTGATTGGGAGAATTTTGACATGAAACATAGTGTATATCAAGTGCACGATACTAGGACTATGTATAAGATCAACTGCAGAATAAGACTTAGGATTTAGAGATCTTTTGTAAATTGCCAAGTGAATGTAGGGTGAAATTATTTCACTAAGTGTTGGTGGTTGATTTTGAAATTGTAGGAGAGTTGGTTTGAAGGATTGATTCTAATTAATTGATTATCTAAGACTTAAATTCATATTGAGATATAGGATTATTGGTTGCTGGAATTGAAGTTCCTATGTTAGGCTTAACTTGTGATTGGGTTTGAAGGTGGATATGATTCCAAATGGAAATGGTAATTAATTGATTATCTAAGACTTAAATTCAGATTGAGATATAGGATTATTGGTTGCTGGAATTGAAGTTCCTATGTCAGGCTTAACTTGTGATTCGGTTTGAAGGTGGATATGATTCCAAATGGAAATGGTAATTAATTGATTATCTAAGACTTAAATTCAGATTGAGATATAGGATTATTGGTTGCTGGAATTGAAGTTCCTATGTAGGCTTAACTTGTGATTGGGTTTGAAGGTGGATATGATTCCAAATGGAAATGGTAAGATAAAGTGTAGGAGTTCACAATTTGGTGATTCAAAATGAGTCTGCCATAATTTGAGAGGGCGAGACTTGATTCTGTAGAGTGAAAAACCAATAAAATTGGATTACTGGTGTAGCACCTAGGCGATGACATTGCATTGCTAGGCGATAGATACAAATACAAAGGGCCACTAGAACAAGTGACGCCTAGCGGTGAGGGTGGTCTCGCCAGGCAAGATCAGAGACTTATGGGGCATGTGGCACCTAACAATGGGAGGTTTCTGGCAGGCGGTCTATAACTGCTTTTTGCTTGGCAACGCTTAGGCAGCGCCAAGCGATAACGCAGGGGACAAGGGCCTACTTCTATGGATGGGTGAGTGGTCTACAAGGCTTTGAATGATGGCTTAAGTATGGAGTTTGCTGAAACATTCCTTGAGTTGTGGCTCATAAGGGCATTCCTTGAGTTATGGGTCGAAATGGAGGGTAAACACGTAGGGATCCTAGGTTGTGGCTTGGTGATATTGGTAACCAGTGTGAGTCTGCGAGGTGTGGCTCATAAGGATAGTCTTCACTTGATTGGGCAATCACAGGTTGTAGCCAGTGGTGTTGCTAATCTTATGTCGAGAGTAGAAATTGTGGTTTGTATTGGGAACTCCACTTGGCGTTACGGGTGGTGGTTCGTAATAGGATAGTTTCGCACGTGTATCTACGAGTTGTGGCTTGTAGATGGTGGAACCACGAGTTGTGGCTTTTGCAACAAATGATATCTTAAGGTCATCATCTGAGGATGTAGAACGTGGATGAACATGATGGTGGTTATGTTTCTAGGCTTGGAAAATTGTGGTTCTCCGACGTGTGTGTGTACATTTTATCTAGGTCATAATTTATATGTGTTGTTAGTTCACCCTATCTATTTGTGATTGGCGATGATCGTGTAATTCGTTATACGAGAGTAGATGATATTTTAGGTAGAACTTGTGATGCCTAGATCCAGAGTGGGGCTAGCATGGTAGTTTTTATTTTATTTTATTTTTTATATTTTTTTAATCAGTTACTTTACGAGATCATGAGTTTGTAATAGTTGTTTGGAACTTGCGGATTTTGAATTGTGGCACGTTAATAAATGTTTTGAATTTTCCCGCGTTTTGGGAAAGAGATTATAATAAATGCGATTTTGTTTTTCTATATTTATTTTATTTTACTTAAAATTAGTAATATCTGACCAGGATGTTACAACATCTATTTAATCCAATAACATTGATCTCTCTGTTTGGGTGATTGAATTACATGGCAAACACACTCTATGCAAAGAAACTAAGAATTCTCTATTCCTAAAACAGAGAATTTAAATTGAAATTGAAGTTCTAAAATAAAAAAATACAAAAAAAAAATAGAAATAGGTTTAAAGGGTCAATATCACTATACACATCAAATTAAAATCAAATGCAGCATTTGAGCATTGATTCCTTTGTCCTCTAGAAGATATCTCGAAAAGTTGTGCCCACTTTGGGGTCACATGGTTCCCAAAACGAAACAAAATTGTGTGTAGATTCATGAACATGTTCGAAACACCATAAACCTAATTCAAAACTCAAATGTAGTAATATGAATTTAAAGTAATAAGAAATTGAATAACAAGTAACACAAAAACAAAATTAAAACTTAAACTAGAAAGACTCAGAAGTTAAGGATTATAATTGAAACTAAATAGCAAAGTGTATTTCATCACAATTCAAACAATATAAACAAAGAGATTTCTAAGAATTAGATTGGTGCAAGGAATCTAACTCGGATTAGCCACAACCACTTTGTGCTCGTGGTTGATCCAAGTATAGCTACTTCGCACACTAGGGAAGACTAAAGAACACGAACCCTAGCTTCTTAGTACATCGCTCACTCTCGCACAATATAGGGCTTTATTACAAAACCTAATCCATGCTCTTAAAAAACATTCAGAAAATAATCCAAATACGCAAAAATTAACCTAACCCATTTCTCCTTTGGCTCCGAACCAGAATCACGATATTGAACCCCTCTTTGTTGCCCTTGATCAGCTTGACCTCTCTCATCGTTCGTCCATCTCAAATCTGCCTCCATCTCTCTCGATCTTGATCATGTATCAAGCTTCAAATCGCTTCCATCAACACACTCACGCATTGGGTTCTTGGTTCTTGTCAATCAGGCTACAACATCAAGGGCTCTTGCCTCTCTTCGTTGCATTAAATTCTTCCCCGCGATGGAGTGCTTCTCGTGCCTCCCCTAATTCAACATCACTAATGATAAAACAATTTAAATAAAATGTGCATTTTAGGGAGGGAAGCGGGTCAAAGCTGCAATTGACCCATCAAGGACTACATTACAATTAAGTAAAATTGGTTCAAAGGTTCCACAAGTAAAACAACCAATTAAAAGGACTTCCTAGAAAACTGATTTTATTAACAAAAAAGGGTTTAAAAAAGGAAGAAAACTATATGCAACAAAATACTCTTAAATTAACCTTTTATCACATTTTTATGAAAACTAAATTCTACTAAGCAAACAATAAAAACTAATTAAATAAAGATAAAAACATATTTAATTAAACTAAAAATAAATTTTTTGAAAAAAAAAAGTAAACAAAATTGGAGTGTTAATAGTACGTCACTACCACATTTTTTCTTTTGATTTGTGTATTCCCAAATATTCATTATCTTTTGTTTTAATGTTATATGTAGTTGTTTTAGACCTAACTTTTTTTTTTCTTTTAGGGACATTATTTCTACTATTCACAAATATCTTGCTTTAAAAATCATTAAAAAATATATATATTTCCTCATTTCTTTTAGTGTTTGTCCAGCCGTTCGCGTTGCGTGACACCTGTTTTCAAATTTCTTTTTTCTAAAAATATTAATATATATATATATATATATATATATATATATATATATATATATAAAGAACTAAAAATAAAAAATACAATTTTCTCTGCTTACATTTGATCATATTCTGGCTTTTGAGCCTAAGTCTGTAATAATTTGCACACTTATTACTTTGTGAACATGACTGCTTATTTGCGCTATCTTCTTGAATATATTGGTTGTTTTTATGTATTCATGCGTATGTTGTAGGATATCACATATTTTTTATTACTCTTATTACCATCTGCTTTGGTTAAATTTTTACGATGATATTTTGTCTGTGACTATTTTGTACGAATTATGATAATATGTTGTTTAGTTAGGGAATTAAGTATGGCGTGTATATGACCCAAGTCGCTTACTTTAGTAAGTAGAGGGGAACATAAGAGTTTTCTTTAGTAAGAAAATGTTCGACCCAGGCTTCTTACTTCAGTAAGTGGGAGGGAACCTGATTTTGGCGAGAAAGTGTTCAACCCAGGCTGCTTACTTTAGTAAGTGGGGGGAACATAAGAATTTTTATTTAGCGATGAAGTGTTCGACCTAGGCCGCTTAATTCAGTAAATGGGAGGGAACTTAAAATACAAGAGAAGTTTGTAAAGAACCCTCGTTTTATTGATCATTTTGGGTGCCTCATTAAAAACTCCTGGCAAAAATCCTTCATAGGGAAAAAATGTCGGGTGAGGAAAAAGAGTACACTCAAGGTTACAAATTTCCTGTCTTCTTACAATCTTGGATTTCTTAGCTAAAATAAAACTTGAGGTGAGATACATTCCATGTGTTAGGTATCACCTCTCTTGATAGTTGCTCCAACCTATAGGCGCCTCCACCTATATCATCGCGTATTCTATACAGACCATCCCAATTAGCCTAAAATTTCCTGTCTTTTTTTTTCGCGCAACTAGCCATTCTCCATACCAAGTCTCGCTTCACGAATACTCATGGTTGAAGCTTGGAATTGTATTTTCTTGCCACTCTCTGTTTTGTCGCCATGTTTTTGATATGCACCTTTTCTCGTAGTTCTGTTAGCAGTTCCAGGCTGGTGCATAGACTCTATTGATTTGTGTTATCGTCATACATTTGTCTTCTTAAGGAGGGTTCTCCAATTTCGACTAGTATCATAGCCTTTGTTCTGTATACGAAGTTGAAGGGAAATTCGTTAGTGGCGGACTGTGGAGTACATCTATACGGCCATTTTCCCTTTGCTTCATCTAGTCTTTTACGCAACTCAACCAATATTACCTTGTTGGCGACCTCTACTTGTCTATTGGTTTGCGGATGTTCTACTGAACTAGTAATATGCTTGATCCCCAAGCCAGTATAGAACTTGGCTAGTTCCTTGTCTATGAATTGACGTCTATTATCGGTTATGATTGTGTGTGGCACCCCATATCGACATATTATGTTCTTCTAGAAAAACTATTGAACCTGTTGTGCTGTGATGGTGGTTAGTGGTTGGGCTTCGATCCATTTTGTGAAGTAATCAATCCCTAAAATGAGGAACTTGACTTGCCCCTTCCCAGGAGTGAACGGTCCCAAGAGGTCTATCCCCCACTTTGCAAACGGCCACAGGGAGAGTATGGAATGTAGTTCCTCCTATTTTTGGTGAATAATATTACCATGTTTTTGGCAAGGTATACATTTCTTGAAAAAGGTGTGGCAATCTGCCTCCATGGTTGGCCAAAAGTAATTGGTCCTTAAGATTCTCGTTGTCATGGTCCATGATCCGGAATGATAGCTGCATATCCCTTCATGAATTTATTTTATCATGTACTCTGCTTGTTCCTTTATGACTCACTTTAGCAAAGGTTGACCATACTCGCGCTTGTATAGGTCTTCTCCAATTAACGTGTAGTGTGCTGCTTTTGACAATCATCCCTTATCAACATTACTCAAGGGGTTACCGATTTTAAGGTAATGTATGTATGGTGACATCCACTCATCATTGTTGATGTGTAGGTTCAGACATGTGTTTATTGCCAAGGGTGCCGTTAGTGTTTGCTGCAGTAGAGATTTGTATTTTCCTTTTTGCCTAGTGCTTGCCAGCTTTGATAAAGCGTATGCTTGCCGTTGTCTCCTCTTGGTATGTGCTGTATTTTTACCTCATTGAAACTAGAGTTTATGATGTTGCGGACCAAATGATAGTATTGCAGGAGTGTTGCATCCTTAATTTGAAACTCGTCATTAAGATGGCCTACTGTTAATCTGGAGTCGATTTTACAGGTCAACACGCGCACTCCAACTTCTTGTGCTAGCGAGAGTCCAACTAAGATGGCTTCATATTCAGCTTGATGATTAGAAGTTTTGAAAGTGAATTTCAAGAATTTTTCGATGAGTATCTGGTTTGGGCCCTCTAGGACTATGTCGGCGCCTACCCCCTTCTGGTTGGAAGAACCATCAACATACAAGGTCCATTGTTCCTCTTGTGGCGTTTGTTGGAGGTCATTGTCGAAGTCTAGAAGGCATTGGGCTTTGATTGGCCCATGAAGTTCGTAGCAGATATTGAATTCGGATAACTCAACGGCCTAAGATGACATGCGTCCTACTAAGTCAAGTTTTTAGAGTATTCTCTAGATAGGGTAGTTTGTTTTTACGGTGACCTAATGGTTCTGGAAGTAGGCCCGAAGCCTTCTCGCTGCATTGACTAAGGATAATGCCAGTTTTTCTACCATATGATACTTGGTTTCCAGATCCTGTAGCGATCTATTGACAAAATATACCAAATAATGAATACTAGCTGATTCTTGGACTAAGGCAGCGCTGATAGTACCTTTTATGGTTGTTATGTATACTAGTAGCAGGAGGTTGACATCTGGTTTGCGCAAGACTGGAGGGGATGCCAAAATCCTGTTTAGATCTTGGAATATTTGTTCACATTTTTCACCCTAGGAGAACTTGGCAAACTTTTTGAGGAGATTAATGATGGATCGCTTTTTGTCGGCCAATTTAGGTAGGAATATGGATATGGCGATAAGGTGGCCTATCAGTCATTGTACTTCCTTTACATTTGTTGGACTACGCATTTCTATTATGGCCTATTTTTCAAGGTTCGCTTTGATTCCACGTTGTGATAGCATGAAGTCCAGTAATTTTCCCTTATCAACATCAAATACGCATTTTTCAGGGTTGAGTCCGAGGTTGTGTTTTCGTAAGGCTGCAAACACTTCGGCTAGATCCTTGGAGTGCTGGAACTAGTTGTGTGATTTAACAACCATGTCGTCCATGTATACCTCAACACATTTGCCCATTAGGTGGCTAAACACTTTATCTATTAACCTTTGATAGGTAGCACCTACGTTTTTTAGGCCAAAGGGCATGACTTTGTAGAAATAATTGGCTTCTTCGATTATGAAGGCGATTTTAATCATGTCAGATGGGGCCATGGGTATCTGGTTATATACGTAGTAGGCGTCGAGGAAGCTTAGTACACGATTTCTAGCTACTTCGTCTACTAGTCGATCAATGCTGGGTAAAGAGTATGCGTTCTTTGGGCAAGCTTTATTTAGGTCGGTATAACCAACACACATTCGCCATTTGCCACTGGATTTTTTACTAGGACTACGTTGGCCAACCAAGTTGTATAATGGGCCTCAACGATGAATCCATCCTCTAGGAGTTTTGCTACTTCTACATTAGTTGCTAACCTCCTTTCCTCTCCTAACTTCCTTTTCTTCTGAGAGACGTATCTTGCCTCTCTAAAAATTGATAATTTGTGGACGGCTACTTGGGAGTCGATGCCTGGATAATCTACCGCAGACCAGGTATTGAGGGAAGGCCTCCCTAGAAGGATGTTATAGGATGTGTGCGCTTCAGCTACAAAGAATTGGACTGGGATGATTTTGGTCTGGTGGCCTTTGCGAAATACGACATGCAAATTGATGTATCATGTGCACACTTTTGCACCTGAGAATCCGTAAATAGGCCATCATAAGGTATCATAGCCTCAACGGGGAATTGTAGTTTTTAGTAGGTTGCCCAATACAAAATGTCCACTAAGCATCCCTGATCTATCAGCACTTTCTTAATGGCAAAGTTCTTGAGCACTATGGTGATGACCATCGGGTCATCTTGTTCCCAGTCGACTCCTTAGAAGTCTGCATCGGTGAAAGTTATTTGCAGCATTCTTCGTCGTTTGTGTGAGTGGGTGACGACATTGACATACTAAATGTTTCTAATATGCCTTTTCCTGGCAGATGAAGTCAATCCTCCTTCTACGAAGCCTCAAGATATGATGTTTATGGTGCCCCGTAACTAGGGTAGATCCATGCGATTGATGTCAGTGGGGGTTGAAGGGTGATTTCAATGCTCGATTTCCTGGTTGTGATGGCCACTCTAGCGACAATGGGTTGAGTCGCGATTTCCTGCTAGTCTGGAACGTGTTCCCCTTCTCTTTTGACGAACTGTCTAAGGTGACCGACGTGTATCAATTCTTCTATCTTATCTTGTAATGCCTTAGACTCATTTGTAGTGTGACCGTTATTGCGATGGTACTTGCAATATTTGTTCATATCGGCGTTGGGTGGGTTGAGGGTTTTGCAAGGTGGGGGAATAAGGTTCGTTTATAGGGCTTCGTCAAAGATGCGCAATCGTGGAGCACTTAGGGGGCATATCTCGAATATTGAGGGGACTAGGCTCCCTAGGCCTAGAGTTTGCCTTCAGAGGTAGCTTGTCGGTCTTCTAATTTGTAGGGTGAAAGTCAATACAAAATCTAGTTCGCAAGGTTTTCATTTCTTCGATCCATATATAATCCGTCGCACACAGCTTAAGTTCATGCGTAGTGGCTGGTGGTCGGAGGCAGACGTTATCTGCGAATGGTCTAGGCTTCAGCGCGAGGGCCATACACTAAAGGATCATTTCTTGCATTAGGTTTTTCATTCTAAGGACCACCTTTCTAAAACAATCAATGAAAGCTCTTAGCGTATCATCTATGTCTTGCCTGACAATGACAAGGGATAAGGGGTGGCCTAATGAGGGCGGCTTCCGGCGAATTGGGTGTTGAAAAGGTGGGATAAAGTGTCGAAGCAGTCGATGGAGTACGGGGGTAGGGACGTGAACCATTCCAAGGCCGGTCCTTTGAGGGTGGTAAGAAAGGCCTAACACATAACGGCATCTTCATTCGTATACAAGCCGACGTGGGTGACATATATCTTGACGTGTTCGTCGAGGTCTCTGTCCCCAATGTAGCGTTCCAGTGTAAAGGCTTTCCATTGGCTGGGGAGAGGGATTTTTATGATGCCGTCAATGAAAGGGTGATAGAGTTTGTGCAGATGTGCTGGTATGGGGTGTCAGATAATGGTTAAGGAGGTTGTGGTGTTATGATGTGGAGGGATATGGGTAGTGGGGAGGGTGGCGTATGATGGGTGGGAAGGGTGGATGTGTGGTGGGTCGTGGTGATGGTGTGGGGGGTAGGGTTGTACTCAATTTCTTCCTTAGTTAGCTGACATACAAGAGTCTTGGAGTCCTCTTTTTTTTTGCCCCTCTGGGTGGCATCTGCCTTTATCTTCCTTCTAAGTCGAGTATTCTCCTATCTCAGCGTCTCCATCTCATTAGCGTTGCGCTTCTTGAAGTCAGCGAACTCTTGCTGCATTTTGGCCTGCCCTTCTAAGATGGCAACCAAGTCCAACTAGTTTGTTACAACCTTCTTAGGCCTTGTTTCTGACTCCTTCGATACACCAGCTCTACTACGTGTTGAAACCATCTTTGCAGGTTCTCAGATTGCTTTGGTAAGATACTAAGTCATGCCCCACGGTGGGCGCCAATTGTTCCTGCAGAAACAATGATAAGATATAAAGGAGCATGAATTATCTCTTACCCAATCCTTGATTTCCTGATATGGATCCTCGGTTCTGTAGAATACGTCTTCATGCCTTGTTGTCGGATTTGAACATTTTGGAGGTTACCTACAGAAAGAACTCTGACGATCAAGTTAGCAAGAGCTCCAAAAGTCAAATTATAGTTGTAGGGATAATGAATTGCGTACCTTTAATTACTGGAGTCCACTTGTATTTATAGAATATTAACCACAAATTACCTAGTCCATGGGCTATGCCTCAAGTGGGTTTTTTTTATCTCTTTTGGGCTTGTGTGGGCCTATTCAAGACCCAAATATCAAGCTTAAGGGTCAATTTTGCATGTTATATTATTATTTTATAAGTTCAGAGTAGGCAATCTATGTCGATATGCAGGTCTAGCTGCTATGTATGTCTTAGTTTTGTATGCGATGGGATTAAACAGAGCTTATAATTTGGCGGCTAGGGTCGGGTACTTATTGTTTCCAACTCTATCCGTGTGGTATAATACACCTACAATCAATCTATTCACTAATATATGACTTATTACAAAGGCTCAATCAAATACATAAACAAAATACAAATCTTCTAATATCTTTTGTCATTACTTTAAGTTCTTGGACTTGCTTTTATCATCATAAAAATTTAATTTTGAAGAATGATCTTCATCATCTTCTTCTTTTGCTAACATAATTTATATAGGCCCAAAAGATGTGGATTTGTGTCCACCTTTCACAAATGACATCTATCCTCTTGTAAGCTCTTTGTCATGGCTAGGGAGGTTGTCATCGTCTCCTCCCTCTTAAAAAGGATTTGTCCTTAAATCTTTATGTTTTCTCACGACAACATCCTTCATTCTGTTGGAGATGTTTAGTCTTCTTCCTCCTGAACCAAATACCTTGCTAACAAATCACAAAACAAGATGAAGATAATTATCCAAAGCATATAATTTCCAAGGATCATACACCTTCGATAAAATGAATGATAATGCTCCATTACTTGTCATATTCCTAGTGGTCACCATAAGATCAAATACAAACTCGATTAAATGTTTTTGTAACACCGATTCTAAATTTAGTCTCATAATCCTCTTTCTTTGAATGTTCCTTGTCATTGGGTCAAAAAGCAACTTAAATAATTTTTCGGTCTACACAAATATATAAAGTATAAATGACTCAAAAAGTTCTTAAATCCTTGCCTACATGCCATATTTATACTTGATGGATTTTTACTTTTCAGAACGCCTAATTAGGGTTCAATCGAGTAATTATACTGTGTTAACCGTTCGGCCAAGGCATTATAATAGATCATTCCTATTGTCATACCGATTGGGTCGTATATACACCTATCCTTGAGAACCATCTTATAGTATCATTTCAAACATGCACATTATTATAACAAGTTGCTAAATAATTGTATCATAACGATGTATGTTAACATATCATTAATCATTGTAGTATAATCCATACTATTAAATTGTATTTATTGATTATAACTTTAAAATACCATTTATTTCGTCGTTATTTGCATTATTGAAAAAGATCCTCTTATATAAGCAGAATTAAACTTTTTATATATGCACCCCCTTCCCCATCAAACTAGCTTTTATTATGGCATGGCATCTGCGGTTGATATCGTCTTTGTGAAGGAGGATCTTTATCCAATAGAGCATACATTTTTATCCATGTTTTTTTATATATATATATAAAATTTCATGCATCAAGTGACAAAAATTTGGAGTAGTTATCTATATAGTTGAAGGCACAAAACTTGGGCCCAATTTTTATGAACTCAATACGAAAAAAAATAGTAACCACGATTTGATCGAAACAAATTTAAGTCTAAATTCTCAAATTAGGCGACAATGTAATACCAGCATAAAGAAAGGAAGAACCAGACCAGAAACATACAAACGATGGAAAAGAACAAAGGAAGTAAATGATTTATGAAAGATACGTAATCGAAGATACGCATTTTTTGGTTGCTAAAAAAAAGTCCTCCGTTGCTATACATATGTTGTTCATTTCATAACGTGGCGTGGGAGGTTCTACACATATAATAATAATAATAATAATAATAATAATAATAATAATAATAGTAACTAAATACATCTATTACTAACTATGGCAGTTACTGAAGCAGCACTAGATGCATAACTAGAAGGGAAGGTGAGCGCTGCCGACAGAGACGGAGCTGGAAGCGGCGGCGCTGTTTCTCTCGGCGTGACAAAGCTGACGGAGCTTGGTGGGAACGTACCAAATGGAAAGACGAGGGTGGGCATTGAATATGGCATCAATGTCCCATCCTTGACGCGCTGCGATGGCCACAAGGGGCTTGTAACATGCTTGTCTCCAGGCTCCAACGTTCTCTCCTCTCTCCTTGAACGCCCTACGAAGCTCGTTCGACACCTCCTCGTCCAGACAGTGCAAGGCGTAGCAGTGGACGTAGTGTCGCATCTTTGGCTTGTTGATGTAGCTCGCTCCAGCTTTCTTCGCGTACCTAAACACCTGATTTGTCACCTGCACTCCCAAGTATATACTAAATTATGTTGCGTAATGAAAATTAGGTGTAAGTAGAAAAATAATTATATTAATATAATAATGATAGTAGGGGGTGGGCGAGGGAGATGAAATTAATGAAGAAGAGAATGAGAAATGATAGATACGGGTGGATAGGGATTGTTGTTATAAGGGCATGCGAGGATCCAGTGGGTGAAAGGGGAAATGGGGACACATGCAAGACTTTGACTTGCGGGTGCTTATGGTGTGGGGTGGTAGGGAAGCAAGTATAGGAGTTGTAACTGGATAATTCACTTGGCTTGTACGGAGACAAAATTCCAGTTTTAAAGGAAGATGGACCCCTCACGAGACTCCCTGACCTGTCACGTGTTCCGCGCCAACGTCACGGCAACACAACATTATTCAAACGGAACAACACAACAACGCAAGTGAGTGGCAGAGTCAGAGTGATCAGAAGAAAGACACGGCTGAGCGAGTGAGTGAGTGAGTGAGTGAGTCATGACAAGAATACCTTGGTGGGGCATTTTTCACCGCGGTCCTTCGCGATGGCCTGGACCTGCATCAAGAACTCCCGGCACTGCTCGTAGAGGTGAAACAGATAGTCCAACCCATTCTTCTTCCCACGTGCAACCTCCCCAGGCTCCGTCACGATGAATGGGTGCTCCCTCTGCCTCTCACAACCTCCACCACTGTTGTTGTTCCCCTCCTCGTTCTCTTCTCCCTCTTCATCCTCCACATCCTCCCTCTCCTCCTGCTCTTTCATCCTCGTCCTCCGCCTCCTCTGCTGCTTCCTCCTCTCCTCCGCCGCAACCACCTCCCACGTGCTCCCTCCCCCGCTCCCCACCGCCTCCTTCTCTCGTTGCACCACTGGCTCCTCCGACAAACCTACAATAATATCAATCTCAATACCCTTCTTCATCATTCCTTATATCTCACACGCACACACACATATACACATGTTTCTTCTCTACATAGATCCATCTAAGAGACTACTTCATTCTTAACGCATGTTTTTTTCTATTCCATGATGTACGCTCATGGAATAGCAAATTACTCAGCCTATTAGCTGTAGCACTGCTAGTACCTGCTGACTTTTCTGTTGTAGCATAGAACAGTAGTTTAATATAACAGTAGAATAAATTAGCTAGTGACACTTTTGTTTCAAGTTTAACTAGCCAAAGGATTATAAAGCTGGCCAACGTAGTACCGCGTAATAATTATCACTATCATAGTAATACTAACTATAAACGATGACACCGTTAGTTCGCATACAACAAGTGCTAATTAGGTATAGAACGAGCATTCGGTATGGTGTACCTTCTTGAGAGAGAGCATCGAGGGCGTTGGTGGTGGTGGTGTCGGCGGAGAGGAGGTTACCAGTGCGGCGTTTGATGTCCTCGTCGTCGATGCGACGTCGTTCGGCTCTGACGGCGGCTTTGATGCCGTAGCGTTCGCCCACGAGGAGATCCCAGCGGAAAATCTGGGAGAGGCTGTTCATCATGTCGTCGAGCTCCTCGTCTTTCATGTCCACCAGCGTGCTCACCGTGAACCCGAGCTCGGCGATCTTGGCCGCCGTGTAGTAACGGATGCCGTAGGCCTGGAAGAGCTCCTCGAGGCCGCCGAGCTCGCGGGGCGCCGCCCTCGCGGGGTGGTAAGAGGGGGCGACGGCGGGCGGGGCGACAGCATAGTCCAGGAGCGGCGGCGGGGGCCGAGAGGGCGGTGCGGCGGGGAGGACGGTGCGTGGGTCCCACTTGAATAGGCTGGCGGTGAATGCGTCCGGATCCATGGTTTGGAAAGTGAGGAGTGGAAGGTGCGTGTGTGGTACTGTTTGGGTGGAGATAAAGGCGAAAGCATAAAGGTGGCGAAAGAGAGAGGGGTTAATTTCCTGTGCAGAGAGAAAGAGAGGGGTTAATTCCCCAAACTACCCTTTTCCATGATTCTGATTTGATTCTGGGGTGTTTTTCCCGAGACTGGTTCCTGGTTGTGGTTTCTTGCTCTCACCCCCTTTTTGCGTCTCAGTGAGATCTTTCTTGAAACTCTTGAGCCTTGGTTCCCTTTTAGTTACTCTCAAACTGAACTCTCCAAAGCTTCGTTCAACAAAAAATCTCACACTCTCTTGTCAACCTTTACGCGATAAAATTAATCTCTCATCATCCATTGGTTTGGAACTATAAGTGCGTGGTAGTAATTTCTCGTGCATTCAGGAGATGAGGTTTGACTTATGATTTGACTGATTTTTTTGGGTTTGTCAATTCTGTTTGCTCATATATGTGTTGGTGTGTACTTAATCAGGGTGGTCCTCACAGTGTTACAGTTTTGCTTAAGCAAGAGTTAGAGTGGCCATTTCGGGTTAGCTGTGTGATTTGAATGTTGGGAAAAGCAAAGACATGCATGAAAACTGCGTAGGTTAAGTTTGTACCTAATTGTGGTTGTTTTTGGAGTTGGCGGGTGTTAGGATTATGAAGTCAATAGGGGGAAGTTTAGTACGTGAAATAATGTTGTTTGTTTGTCTTGGGAAGGCGTTTACTTTGTCCATGTCTCAATCCCACAGGAATTTATTGATCCTAGCGACTCTTATTCTCTCGCGTTGTCTCGTCTGTAATCAAATTTTTCTGCAATACATTCCCGTGAAATACTTCTCCAACACTTTCCAACTCAAATATATCTTCTTTTCATGTCATTTTCATCCCAAAAGATAACTTTTAACTCATCTCCTCCAACCATCACCACCACTTTTACTTTCCTATACTCATATAATCATTTCATAATAGTGACTCAAATTTAGAAAAAAATTAAATAAAATGTTGACAGATAGATTAAAATTGAAAAAAAAAATTGTGAGTTACAAAAATTTCTTAAATAAACCACTATTTTTAATTTATAAGTAAATTTCTTCCAATTTAATAAACTCATTCATGTGCGACCCATATTAAAATGATATTTTTATTTTATAAAAAATATTAAAAGATAAAATTCATTGAAAACTTTTGTAGTAAATTTCAATCATCTCTGTTTTATTATATTTCCTGTTCTGTTAACTAGGAAAAGAAAAGGTAAAACATGGACTTGTGATGATTGTGTGAATTGATATTATTAAATTATATATATTTCGATGTATTATTTACATACATGAAAAATTAAAATTAATTATAACTGCACTCTGAATCTAATAAAATTAAAATGAAATTGTATTCTAAAGACTAATTTGCTATATAAATAAAATAAAGGGTCATTCATTTCTCTAGAAACTGCATAGGATCAAAATTCGGGAGTACCATTTGATTTTTTGTCATTATTGAGATAGGACTTGACATTATTTCATAAGTTTTAAATTCCTGTATGTCTAGAAAGATAAGATGCAAGTCTATATACTGCAATTTTGTAGGGCACCATTTCCTTCCATTTGAAAAAAAAAAAAAGATTCTTTTGTGATTGCAACAACTGCACAGAATTTTGTTGCTGCAAAATCATTTCAAAAGCATAACAAAACAATTTATTAATCTGCATTAATTGGATGAAGCAGCAGGAGCCGACAGTTCAGTTTATCAACTGCATGTGATCTTAGTCCTACAGGAGAAATTTGATTTACAAATATTTCATTTTAAACCATCACAATAAGATTATTTGTTTTTATCATAATCCACTTATTTTCTCTTTTTATATTTCTCCTTCTTCTGAATTCAGTTTATCTGGTCGAATGTTATCAGCATCGAAAATATGTATTAAAAAGCTGAAAACAAAGATGAACTTGTTGGATGCAGTATGTTTGGAACCACATTTGTACTACTATGAATGAAGAAGATTCACACATTAGTAGTTGATATACACGTACGTATGCATACGCATGTATGTATACGTATGTATGTATGTATGATGTAGGAGGCGTAGCCTTGGGCGGCACCTTAACTATGGAAGTCCGTAAGGCCCAGTACGGCGAAGGCCTTCTAACCAACCACTAACCTTCTGTCATACCCAGAGCCCCCTTACCCTAATATAAATAGTAACTCAACCCGCATAAATTCTTCTAAGGGAAAAAAAAACACGAATTATTCACAAAAATTCCACAATGTGCTTTTTTTTAAAGGTTTTTCGATTATTTTCGTTAAAAATGATCATGGTGAAAATTTTGAAAATAAAAATTTTTGAAATCTAATTGAAAAGTATGGTATTAATCATAATTTTTCTACTCGAAAAATATTAAAACAAAATGGAATTGTTAGAAAAAGAACCGTATTTTACAAAAATAATCAAAATCATAAAATTGAATACACCATTATAAAATTGAATTTACATAATATTTATGATTAAAAAATTCTTTATTATAACATATTTTTTCAGTGCGCTATTTATGTAAATCTAATTTTCTCGTAGAATGTAATATACAGAGGTAACCTCGGTATCAATCCGTGAACACAAATACTTAAAGATGCAAATTGTATGAGAACTATGGTAAGGAAAAATTAACTATTGAACTAATCTACTATTATCTAAATGTTAATAAAATGCTAGAAGCAATGCATGTAATGCGTAATGATATGATAAATGAATGAATGAAATGTGTTGCTCTAATAATGTTATATGTAGAGATGGCAAATAAATCCGTCCATATGGGTATTGCCCGAACTCATCTCCGTTTTGACGGAGAATTCTTGCATTGACTGAGTATGAGTATGGGTATGGGGAATTCCCGAGGTATAGGAATGGGTATGGGGATGTACATATCCCCGCCATAATACCCGTTCCCGTTGTATCTCTGTCCTCGTATAAATTATTAAAATATTCACAATTCAATTATGTAACCATATATATATGTGTGTGTGTGTGTGTGTGTATATATATATATATATATATATATATATATATATATATATATATATATATATACTTTTTATTTCTTCTATTATTTGGTTTGTCATGAAACACATTCTCATCTCCAATATATTTTTCATCTTATTATAACCTTTTATATAATTATGTTAAAATGATGTATGTCAATTAAAAACTTTTTATGTCTCATATTTGAATATTTCTATTATTTTTTTAATATTTTTATTTATTGTATATTTTCCTTTCACATGAATATGTTTAATACTCAATTTAAGTCTTTAATAGCATAAAGCTTTCATTTACTAGGTAATATAAAAAAAAATTCTTAACTTATTATTATTAATTTTTGTTTCATTTAAAGAACTATTTTGTTTTCCTTAAACAATTTTCGCTATTTCTCAACCATTGAGTATATATATCGATATTTAAAAAAATTTCTTAAATCTTTAAGGTATTTTCCATCTTATCATACCCTTAATTATACATTTGTTTTTCTTTGTGCGATTTCTTTCAATAGTCTTTCAAATTGTTTCTCAGACACACATTTGTTAATTTTTAATATTTTTATTTGTTGTTTATGTTCATCATGTAGAATACTATTTCAATATATTTTATCTAATTTATTTTTTAACTAATTATCAATCATACTGTAATTTTTTCACTATAATTGTATAAATAACTTTTATTTACTATAATATAAAAATTTAATATAATTTCCATGAATTTTTTTTATCACCATCCAACATATATTAGAGTTTAAAAGATACAAGATTTATGTCAACATTTTATTATTATGTTTATTATATGTTCTTTGCGTCATTTTGATCAAGTGATGTATTATCATTTTTATTAGTGCATAAAAAAGAGATTCATTATAATTTAAAAAAATTGAAGTAAACAAACATTTAAAATATATTTTAATTTGAATATTTGTTTTCCTTTTATATTTTTTTAAAAATATTTATAAATTTTATCAACTAGGTTTGATTAATGTTTGCAGTTTGCAAATTTAATGAATGTTTTGATTTTCATAAAATTTTATTTGGTATTCTACTAAATGTAAACAATTATAATTTATTTCAAAGTATTTGATATCAATGAAACAACCATCCTCCTAATATTGAATATTTGATAATATTATGTTTTCTTTACCGTAATTTTTTTATTATTTTATAAAAATTATTTAAAATTAATAATAAAGTAGTAAGAGAACGGATACGAATATGGGTACGAGATTATACCCGTTACCCGGTAGGATGTGGATGGGACAAAAGTTTGATACCCGTTGAGTTTGGGTATGGGAATGAAGATGAATTTTTTTTACGGAAATGAATATGAGATAGCGAAATCCGTCCCGCCTCACCCCGCCCCGTTGCCATCCCTAATTATATGATATGAAATGATGTATAATATGAACTAAGGGATTAAGGACGTACAATGCATAAGTGCACATTTTAGTCTTGAGTTTTTCTTTAACTCGCCATAGATCATGCTAAAACACATTCTTTTTCATGAATTATTCGACCAAATTGTGTATTCTGTGCGTGACAATTTTTTTATTAGAAATTATAGCGTTACTTATATTATTTTGCATAAGTATAAATACTCCTACTGTGGACAAATTGATTGACTTATACTTTATATATATCTCATTATGATTTTGTATAGTTATTATAACTAATATAATGTTCATATTTGGTGATTTTTTTTTTGTGATTTTATGATATTGAAAAAAAAAAGATGTTAGAAACTCGTTTATTTAACTTTTATGAATATTAAAATAAGTCTCATAAAATATAAAAAAAATACTAATAATTTATTATGAGTATAATCACGCAAAATAACGTGGAACTTTAACGATAAAATATATGTATATATACATATAAAATTTAAATAAATCAAATAATACTATATAGTGACATATTGTGAGTATACAAAATGTTTTGAAAATTAACATATAGTACGAAAACTATTTTAATTGAATAATAGTTTTTATTATTTTGATTATTTAGTAAGTACAAACAAAATTTAATTCAGTGATTAAAAGTTTACGAAATTAAATTTCATTTATTTAGTGATAATATAAACAAATTATAATAAACACTTTATTAAACATCAAATGAGATTCATAACTTGCAAGGTAACAATTTTAAGAGAAAAGAATGTAACTTCGCTAAAATAAAATATTACTTAATTTGAGCCGAAACAAATATTATTTTCTGTATAAAAATGTAGAACTTTTTTGTTTATATTAGTGAAAATACAAATAGATACACGGTGATATAAACAAAATAAGAATAATATAAAGGAGGAGGACAAAGAAAACTTTATAACATTGCCGCCACCTAGAAATGTAACATTGAGTCAACGAGAGAGACTTGGATGCAAACAAAGAGAGAAACCTTCGTTTTCTCTATTTTACCCCTTGCCAATGTAATCTCAAATAAACATACACTAATCAACAAGATGCGGCATTTCTTTCTTATAGCGTGTTTCAATCAAACTATTAACTTTGGTATAAAACTTTCTATCATGAGTTGGTATTTTTGGAAATTTAAGCTCTACGAGACTGAAAATATGAAATAATATATAAAAATATTCATGTACTATATTATGTGGCGAGGATCGGTTTGACTAACTATCTGGTCTCAGTCGCCAATTTATAGTTCTACATAGATTAAATCATTGATTAACTATACAAAAAGACAATACATACATAACGATTAATTACCGATGAAGGCCGCCTACTCTAAACATAGAAAATAACAATTGCATTTACGGAATCAAGTCATGAGCTTGATGCTTGGGCCTTGATCAGGCCCATAAAATCCCAAAAGAGGCCCAACTGACCTAATAGAGGCCCAACCCATAAGCCAGGTAATTTATGATTAATGTTCTATAAATAGAGGTGGATCCTAGCAATTAAATGTACGCAATTCATTAATTTTCTAAACTGTGATTTGACTTTTGACAGTCCTTGCTGACTTGATTGTCTGAGTCCTTTCTGCAAGTAATCTCCAAAATGTCCAATCCGACAACAAAACATGAAGACATATCTAATAGGACCAAAGAGTATTCATCTTAGGAAATTAAGGATTGGGTAAGACATAATTTATGATTCCTGATATTTTATTATTATTTCTGCAAAAATATTTATTTTTTAAATTTTGAATTTAAAATAATTTTAGTTTCTTATGTAAATTGAACTCATATTTTATTGATGGTGTCAAATTTCATAAAATAAAAATTATCATTCAAGTCAAAATTAACATTTTATTTAATCTCCAGCTCAAACAAATAAATATAATTTTGTAAAGATTGAAATAAATATATCTTGGTACGATGAAAGTTAAAAAAAAGAACTTTTTATTCATTTCATTCTTAAATAATAATAATTAAATATTTTAAATTAGGTTTTAGGATATAATAAAGTGGTGTTGAATTTTGTAATTATAAGAATTTGATGAAATGAAAATAAGTTAGGACACACCAAAAAGAGATGACGTACAGAAAGTTACACAGTAAAGTCTATAATTGTTGAATGATGATGGAAAATAGCATGCAGTAGGAAAAATGAATAATGGTGGGAATAGTTTCATATGATAAAATAAAGGTATGAGGTATTGAAAATAGTTGGAGAGGTATATGATAAAGAAAAGAGATTTGAAAGTGGGAGTGAGGAAGTGAAGTGAATTTGAAAGTGTTTGGTTAGCATTGAATTCACGAAGGAGTGATTGGGTTACTGTTAGGGTGTTACAGAAATCACAGAAAATCTCACTGATGTATTTAGCTTTTTACAAAGCAGGAAGACTCATTAAGGAAACAGACAACAAAGGACGTCAATGCACAGTAAAATCATTAATGGCAAACAATGATACTAAAGTCACCACAACACAACACAAGAAAATTATTTAACTATTGTTTTGTTTTATAATAATAATAAGCAATAGTATGTATTCCTTGGCAACGTGAAACAGTGATGCAGAAAAGTACAGAACCCTCGTCAGTTTCTCTCTCTCACTCTGTGCAAAGCAGAAAAGCCTGATTTGTGTACTTACAAAGACCACCACTTCCCACTCCAATTTTAACCCTAACCCTAACCAACAACACACCTTACACCTACCATTACAATACATGATATTATTAATAATTATTTATTAATAGAGGCTGTTAGGTCCACATAGTGTCATCGGACACCACACTGTTACAGGCAAATGCAGCTATTGCAGACTCTTGTCTTGCAACATTGTGTATTAGTTTATAGGGTTAAATATGTTTTCGTGCCTTAAATTTTAGTAAATTTTGGAATTAGTTTTTTTTTGAAATTTTATATTAATTTAGTCCTTTATTTTTAAAAATGCGTAAATTTAATCCTTTTAACCAAAATTTGTTAAGTTTATCTGACGTTTCAAGTGTATTTCATGATAGTATTTGAATTGTTTGCATCGTTTGACACATTTTTGCTTCAATGTTAACTCAAATATTATGATAAAATGCATTTAAAATGTCAAATAAACTACACATTTTAATCAATTTTTCAACCCACCTTTAAATTACTACTCCTTTGATTGCTGTGGGTAAACTAGGAAGCTCATGCTGTTCATTCAGATGTTATTTTTTCTTGATTAAATCGGTCTTTACATTTATATTTTTTAACAAAATTTTAATTGGTTCTCTTTATTTTTATCTGACTCAATTAAGTTTTTATTTTGAAAAATTTATTATAATTTGGTCTTTTTTTTTTGTTAATACATTAATAGTATTAACTATGTACTACGTGTCAGCATATTTTTTTTAATTTTTAATTTTTTAAAAATTTTTCTAAACAAAATAAAAAATTGTCATATGTCAATCTGACATCGTTACACGTGGTAAAAACAGTGTGATATGGAAGTAACAGTACCACATGTCACTATTGGATGTGAAAACTCTCAATATAGTCATTGTATTTGTTATTTTATCTCAATTTGGTCTCAATTTTTTTAAAACTAAATCCATTTCATCCCTATATCAAATTTAATTTTTATATAAATTTTACAATAATATTTTTATTATAATTGGTACTTTTAACAAAATTAAGTATATTTAAGGTTAAATCATTCCATAGGTCCCCATTTTTGTAACGAAATCTCAAGTAGGTCCCCCATTTTTATTTCACTCAATTGAGTCCCTATTTTCGAAAATTGGTTGCAATTGGTTCCTTTCCGTTAGTTGACCAGTAACGGTACTAATTATGTGCCACGTGTCAGCACGTGGCTTTTTTGACTTTTTTTTTTTATTTTTTTTTTAATTTTTTTTAATTTTTAATTTTTTTTTAATTTTTAAAAAAAATTAAAATTGCCACGTGTCAATCTGACATTGTGCCACGTGGCAGAGATAGTGTGATGTGGCAGTGGCAGTGCCACGTGTCACTATTGGATGTGAAAAGTCTCAATGTAGTCCCTGTATTTATTATTTTGTCTCAATTTGGTCCCAATTTTTTTAAAACTTAATCAATTTTATCCCTATATCAGATTTAATTTGTATATAAATTTACAATGGTATTTTTATTATAATTGATATTTTTAACAAAATTAAGTTTATTTAAATGTATATTTTACATTGAACTTTATTTAAATATTGTTTCAAATATTTATATATCAATAATTTATAGACAAATGTCAGAATTGTTAGAATTTTTTTTTTAAATTTTATATTTGAATTTATAAAGTTTTTATTTTTAAAGCAACTCTAACATTTATCTATAAATTATGGATATATAAATATTTAAAATAAAATTTAAATAAATATTAGTGCAAAATATACATTTAAATAAATTTAATTTTGTTAAAAATATCAATTATAATAAAAATACCATTGTAAAATTTATATAAAATTTAAATTTGATACAGGATGAAATTGATTCAGTTTTAACAAAATTGGGACCAAATTGAGACAAAATAACAAATATAGGAACTACATCGAGACTTTTCACATCTAATAGTGACACGTGGCACTGTCACTACCACATCACACTGTCTCTGCCACGTGGCACAATGTCAGATTGACACGTGACAATTTTAATTTTTTTAAAAGAAATTATAAAAAAAAATTAAAAATTAAAAAAAAATTAAAAAAAATTAAAAAAAAGTCAAAACACCCACATGCTGACACGTGGCACATAATTAGCACCGTTACTGGTCAACTAACGGAAAGGAACCAATTGCAACGAATTTTCGAAAATAAGGACTCAATTGAGTCAAATAAAAATGATGGGACCTACTTGAGATTTCGCTACAAAAATGGGGACCTATGGAATGATTTAACCTATATTTAAAATGTATATTTTGCATTGAATTTTATTTAAATTTTGTTTTAAATATTTATATATCTATAATTCATTAGGGATGGCAAAGCGGACCGAATCGATCCGTTTTGGCTCGCCTCATGTTTTGGCCCTCAAAGTGCAGACCGGGTTGGCCCGCCCCGTAGTTTAATATCGGGTTCAAGTTTTTAGCTCGTCCCACCCCGTAGGTTGGCCCATGGGCCCACGTTGTGATGAGTGATTTTTTTTTGTTGAGCAAAATATTTTTTTTATTTTTTCATAATAATTGATATTCATTTTTTTATCGAAATAATTCCAATTAGTTTATCTAATTAAAGACAAGAAAAATAACAACGAAGATTATAGCTAAAGTACAATAGAAACATGTCACCGTACAAGACATGTACCTAAAAATGCTTAAAAAGATATTCCATATTCAAGAACTAAAATCATTATCTTGTATATACAATGATTATACATAAACATAATAATAATAATAATAATAATAATAATAATAATAATAATAATAATAATAATAATAATAATAATAAATAAAAAATAAAAAGAACTTAAAGAAACAACGTGATGAATGATGTTAAAACTACAAAAAATGAGAATATATAATTTTGTAAGCGGGCCAGCAGACTAGCCCGCCCAGTCCTGCCCCGCCTTTAGCCCGCGCGGGCTACGAGCCTATGCAGGACGGGCCAGCGGGTCCAACATCCGAACCCGCCCCGTGCTTTTTTGTGCGGGCCTACGGGCCAGCTTGCCTGACTCGCCCCGAATTGCCATCCCTATAATTTATAGATAAATGTTAAAGTTGTTGTAAAAATAAAAACTTCATAAATTCAAATATAAAATTTTAAAACAATTTTATAACAATTTAAAATAAATAAATTTATTTAAAATTTTACAATTGAATTTATAAAGTTGTTATTTTTAAACCAACTTTAACATTTGTCTATAAATTATTGATATATAAATATTTGAAACAATATTTAAATAAAGTTCAATGCAAAATATACATTTAAATAAACTTAATTTTGTTAAAAATATCAATTATAATAAAAATATCATTGTAAAATTTATATAAAAATTAAATTTGATATAGGGATTAAATCGATTCAATTTTTAAGAAAATTGGACTAAATTGAGACAAAATAACAAATATAGGGACTACATTGATACTTTTCACATCCAATAGTAATACGTGGCACTGCCACTACCACATCACATTGTCTCTGTCATGTGGCACAATGCCAGATTGACATGTGGCAATTTTTTATTTTTTTTAAATTAAAAAAAATAAAAATAAAAATAAAAAAAATCACGTGTTGACACGTGGCGCATAGTTAACACCGTTAGTGTACTACTAACGGAAAGGACCTAATTGCAACGAATTTTTCAAAATAGAGACTCAATTGAGTCAAATAAAAATGAGGGGACCTTCTTGAGATTTCGCTACAAAAATGGGGACCTCTGGAATGATTTAACCTTTTTTTCTTTATGCTCTTTCTAGTATTAATTTCATCTTTTATTTATTTTATTTTATTTTACAATAAGTAGATTTTAAGATTAACTTAAATTTATAAAATTAATTTATAATATAAAGTTTGTATTTGTTTATATAATATAAATTTATTTTATTTTTATATGAGATTTTCAACACATTTCTCTCATGTTAAGATATATACATAAATTTATGAATGATCTGATAGTGAGTGGCACAATAGATCTAACAAACAACATATTTTTGCTAAAATAAGATTTTTATTGATTGTAATACTATCTTAAGAAATGGACTTTAAACTTAATTCAACCTCATAAAAATAGTTTGTAAAGTGAGATTTGAATCCATTAATATACTCCAAATTTGTCTCATTTATAGCCAATATGGAATATCTAACACTTTTATCTATGGAGGATAACCAATGAACACAATTTTTCTAAGGAAGCTCTAAATGTATACCAAGATACTCATCCTCTTCCCACTAGTGCAACAAATCCTAATGACAATTCTCAAAATCCAACTCATAATCACATGATACTACAAGAAGATCATTAACCTTCCATCATATCTAAGTGAGTGTCAAATCTCCATTCTCAATCTAAAAGTCTTCATACTCAATACACCACTTCCTTTCCTTTGAAAAGTTATCCTCTACAAAATAAAAAAATTCACTCTACAAATAAGCAGCGTTTATGAGCCAACATGTTATCATCAGTCTTTTCGATTCCTTAAATGGAAAGAAACAATGGACAAAGAATTAGAAGCCATGGATATCAACAATAATTGAGAAATTGTTCCTTTACTGAAAGTTGCATGTCTAAAGAAGTTTTGTGATATAAATGTTATAGATAATATGAGGCATATGATATGCATAGAAATTTTATAATTCCTAATAATGGATTGATGTGAACTACATATTATATTAACACATAGAAGTTAAGTGATCACATATAATAAGCTTATTAGAGTATAAACAAAAAAGTGATATGGACTTAATAAGTAGAAACTAGGATATTATTTCATGCATCCTCTATTTTTTCCATGCATCCCCTATTTAGTATACAAAATGTATGAATTTTTTTATGTGCTTTTAATTTTTATCCTATTTTTTTCTTCCATCTCTTTTTACTATTGCTTCCTACACCCCATAATTTTTTTTTTAAAATCCATTCCTACCCTTGTATCTTTTATTTGAGCACTATGACATTGGGGCTAGTATGGTGTGGGGTCTCTCGAGTTGTTGAGGTGGTGTTGAGATCTTTAGTGAAATGTTGCAGAGGTGGTGGTGAGGGCTTCGATGAAGTGTTGTTGAGGATACAACAAAATGAACAAAGAGGAAGGAAGACATATTTATTATTAAGTTGTGAGAGAGGAAACAATTATAGATAATACAATTATGACTTAAAAGTTAGTAATATTGAAAATAAGAAATTTGATTGTCCTATGAAATGAAACATTTTTAAAATATGTAATAGTTTTTGAAGTAGTAAAAACATTCATTCAAGCTAACCAGCAATAGGATTACATATCCTGCTAGTTGCTTCGTGTTTGCATAGCTGACATGTTATGTCCTAATTACCAATTTTGTTGTAATTTTTTTACCCCACTAATGCATTTCTAAAATATTAAATACTCTCTAAAGAAAATTAACAACACCTTAAATATTCATTAAACATATTCCACTTTTTTATTTATATTTATAATGATATTTTACTTAAGTCCAAACCATAATCAAACATCGTTTACTTACATACATGCATTTATTCTAGGGATGGCAATGTGGGCAGGCCCACCCCGCATAAGGCCCGCACATCGCAGGCTGGCCCGCCCCGCCCTGCATTTGGTCTGCAGGCTGACCCGTTTTTTTTTTAAATTTTTGTGATAAAACTTTCAATGTTTAAAAATTGGAAAACTTTAAGAAGTTCACAAAATTAAGTAAAGACTTTGGGGAGTTGGATGATAAATTGATAATTCAACATTTTCATCATATTCATATTCATACTATGACGTACACAATGTATTCTTTAAATTTTAGCATATTAAAAAATACATAATACTTTCTTTTCCAGTTATACAAGAATTTGAAACGTTAATGCAATAGTCCATAAAAAAGTAATTAATATACACAAGTACAAGTTTTTATTTTCTTTATTTTTTTATGCAGGCTTGCGGGCTGGCCCACGCAGGCTGCGGGCTTATGCAGGCCTACAAGCTCACTACCTTGGCCCGCCCCACTTTTTTTCGCAGGCCAGCTCGACGGGCCAGGCCCTAATTGTCACCTCTAATTTATTCGTCTTCTAGTAGTTTTGCATGCTCGAAAAGCTTTCTTAGATCAAACCCTTTTGTCCTTCCATTGATGATGCCATTGTTCCTTGATAAACAATATGAGGTCAATTAGTATTCTCTCTTATTGACAATTCAAATTGCTCTCTCATGTCTTTCTCTTTTTCTCTTTTTCTCTCATTTCTTTCTCTTCTCTTTCACTCTTTTCTTTCTCTTCTTTCTCTTTCCTTTCTTTCTCTTCTCTTTCACTATTTTCTTTCTTTTCTCTCTTCTTTGTCTCTTATTTCTTTTGCTTCTCTCTCTATAAGTGCATCTTTCTTTTGTGTAAGTTGTTGTAATTTGGAAAGCTCCTTTTTGTAATAAGAAGGTACAAAACTTTCCCTCATAGCTACCTTCAATAGCTCCTATGAAGGAATTAGCAATCTTCTTCTTCTTCTAATTGTATCTATGTTGATTTTATTGCACTAGTTCATTGCAAGGCCTTTAAATTCCAATGTGGCCATCAATACTTTATCTTCGTTCTCATAATTGTATGAGTTAAAAATCTAATCAACCTTCATCTCCCATGCAGGTAGGCTTCTGGATCATTTGCTCCATTGAACTTATGATGTAGGATTAACTTGATTCCTTTTAAGATTAAGAATATGGTGAGAGTTGATTAAGAAACCCTAGTGAAGATTAACATTGGATATTAAGATAGCAAGCTATCTAGATGTGAAGGTGCACTTCAAAAGGCTATAGGGAAAAAGAGAAATGGATTGATTCTTAAAGCAAAAACATAAGATGAAAGGAACATAATTGCCAAATTGAAGCAAAGAGAAGCAAATCATGAAAATGAAAAGACAAGCAATGCAAAAATGTGAGAAGTACGCCACTATAAGGCTAGGTAAAAGCCATGGAACCTTGAAGATGAGTCGTAGTATGCCGCCACTTGAGTCTAGCTCAAGATAAGGCTTACAAGTCTTACTACCAAAGGACGATACTCTCACAAAGGTTGAACACAAAGGTGTATATAAATTCCAAAATGATAAACCCTTTTAAATGTAGTAGAGCACCCCTTATATATAAGGGTTTAATGGTCTCTAAGAAAAAGCACATAGGTCCTAAAGGATTAAATAACAAATAATAAACCCTACATTCTAGAAGGTTAGTTAAAAATGGTGCCACAAGATGGTATCCTAGAGTGGCTTCTTGGCCAAGACAAATGCTTACATGTTTTAGATGTTTCTAGAACTCTTTAAGGTAGATTCTTGACCAAGTCATGTGGTCCCTCATTCTAGATGCTTCAAAAATGCTTTGCTCTTTCTTTCTCTTCCACATGTGCTCTACAAAATGTGCCACCTATGCCTCCATTTGCACTACCTTCTTTAGGAAATTAATTGTCCTACACAACAAGTAAATATGGATTAGCATGTTGGCTTGAGTTAATCTTGAGTCAACAAGTCAACCTTAGACCAAGGTCAACAAGTCCACTAAGAAAAGTCAACTAAGCCAACTTTAGGGAATTCAAACTAAGGAAATAAAAGCCCTGGAAGGGATTAAGGAAGTCCCTTTCTTCTAAGCATGTGCCATGGGCCATCATCCCTAGTAGGGGTCAAGCCTTCATCAACTTGGGAATTATGCACTTTTATTTTCATTTGATCTCTTCTGGGTATTTGATTTTCCATTCCATCATGAATTAGTTAACCTCTTCTTGATCTGAAATTAAACTTATCTTCTCTCCTAAAGTTGTAATTATCCATTTCTCGTTGCATTCTCCTGCCTCTCATGGTTGTTACATCATACTCATACTCATCCTCATCACGATGGAAAGAATGGACAAATTCATCACATCTTTCTTTTCTCCTGATGAATTCTTCATGCCTTTTACTGACAACTTCAATGGTTTTCTGAAACCTATCCAGCTTTAGTTGGGTTTATGCCAAATGCGTACTGAGTTTTTCCAATGCCCTTAAGATTGCTGTAGTCCTAGGTGAAGGAGGCTCACTATTTTGTGTAGATACCATGTTCTTCCAAAGGTTAGTATAAAAATATAAATCATTACAACCTCACGACTCGTTTACGTGTTTCACTCGAAAGTCTACTCGTGTGTCACACTTGTAGGTTTTTTCTTGAATGTATTCTCTTACCTTTTACCACTCAAATTCCCTTTAACGTTTGACAAATAACTCCAATAGCTTAAACAAAGGGTAAACAATCAGTGTGCAAAACATTACGAAATCTAAGCTTGACTTAAGAGGTCCAAGAAAACACAAAGTTCTAGACAACTTTTATGGATTTTAAAGACTTACAAACAATAAAGGCTAGACACAATAAAAAGGACTACCAAAAAGAATTTTATTTCGACAACGCAAAAACTTCTAGATATTGATTGGAAAAACTATTTTAGCGCATAAACATATATTGTAGCAAATAACTATGTTGGACTCTTACAACTTTTTTCTTTTTGTATTCTTTCCTTTTTCTTTCAAAATATTTTATCTTTTCATTTTTCATTCCAAACACAAAAATTTAGATTAACAAACCGTTGCAGAAACAATGCCCTTCAACACCTAAAAACAAGTAATTGGACAAAAAACAAAAAACAAGAGATAATTGAACGTTTTTCGTGTGCTTGTGTTTTTGCAAGTAAGAGTTTTTCTCTTATTTTGAAATTGAATGGATTATTCCTTTGTAAAATGCTAAATTCTAGCAAATACGTAGTCATTAATTGGATTCAGTGACACCGCTACTAAAAAAACTCATATTTCCTTCCAATTTTGTTTTGAATTCTTTTTTGTAGGAAATATTTATAAATTTTGTTATAATAAAAATTTTGCAGGAAATTGCTGCTAATTTTTTTACAAAATATTTTGTATAAAACACTTTTCGGAACAAATTTTGTAGGAAATACTTACGAATTTTATAATTTTGTATGAAATAATTAACCAAGAAAAAATTACCTGCTAATTTAGATCCTTAGAAAAAATAGCAATAAAAAGTATTATCTTGTAAACTTTTTTAACAAATTTGAAAAAAATTTTCCATGTAATGCATTTAGTGAACATACTTACGTTCAAAAAGAACAAAGTGACTTTTAAACATCAAAGGATTAATCCAGTTCAATATTGAATTAAGATAGAATCTCAGTTGATCTTTTTTCTCATTATCAAGGTTCTAATGAATTCCTAAATCAGTGATTGTGTGTTTCCATCCATTTTTGTTGTATATCTGTGTTGTCTCTATGATTTCCATGCTTTCATTAACCTTTAGAACTCATTCGCATCACGTTAGATGTAGAATTTAGTGAATTTCACTTTGAGAATTATTTCAATTAGTTAGGATTCTAAAATTGATGATTTTCGCTTTTATAGGTTCTGTAGCTGTAATTCGTGTTTGTGTTCGAGTTAAGGTGTTTCCTATTATTCATTCCATCTAATTCATCATTCGTGCACAAAGTATTGTATTTCGTTCACACACCAACACTACTGTAGTATCAGTTCATCTTTTTATGACTTTAGTTCGAAGGCAATGTTTCATATAGCTTCCCATAGATTAATCATAGATTTTAGTTGCATTTAGGAGTATCAAAGGTTTCTCTTAGCAATTGCATCAAACAATTTGTGTATAATCATTTCTACATTATTTTAGATGTTGTTAGAGTTCAGATTAGCCTAGAAATAATTAGTTTATGCATTTTGTACATTCACATATCCATTTCATTCATTGCGTTGTCATCTAGAAGTAGAGTAAGAAATTAGAGTCCATTGTTCATGTTAGAACTGGTTTAGGCACTACACCAATAGCTTAGTCAATTCTAGATTGCATTCCCACCCAAATCACATCACATACACCATAACTAGTTAATTATTTGCTCTATATATCCTTAATTTGATTTTTGGTTGACCTTATACTACATTCTTGGAAAACCATTATTTGTATGAGTCTTACGCAACTAAAGGTTTATAGTTTCTTTTATGATATTAATTGAATTTTCCGAGATATTAAAAATATTTCTTTAAAGAACTAAATTCAAAATTTGTACATTTTATAGGAATCAAGCTATATTCAAAATTTTATTATATTTAAGATTACTTGATTGCAGATTATAAAAATTAGTAAAACTGATTTAAAATAATTAATTTTTTAAAATTTAGGTAAAGATGAAAGATTAAAAGTATACGCGAATAATAAAAGAAAAACTCTATATAGGACAGTGTGTTTTTCTCCAAAAAATTTAATTCATTCATTTAACATTATTTTTCATTGTTTTTACTTTTATTTTATAATATAGAAGTTTATTTTTGTTATGACTATATCAGTTATTACATGGTGTCTGACAACTTTTTTCAATAATATACTACACTACTTGCAAGTATTTATATTTAAAAAAGAAAAGTAAAATATATAAATTGAGGCTTTAAGTGGGCCTATCTACAGCGTATAGTATATATGTGAAAATCTCTACTTTATTCTTGTTCTAGAAAGGCTTTTGCAATTCCGTGGTGACTTCCAGATTCAAAAGTGACTTCTAGATCTAGAAGTGGCTTCCAAATTCATAAGCATATTTCGAATTATATATTTTGAAAGTCATTATAAAAGTAGTTGTGTAATCTTAAAAAAGTATTTTAAAAATCTGTTTTTGATTTTTTTTATTGCATAATTTAGAAATTAATTTCTTTAGCAATGATTAGCTTCTAAATTATATAATCTAGAATAAAATTTTAATAAAATTCATTTTTAGTTTTTATAATTTAAAAATTATTACTAAAAAATATTGTCAAATTCCTCTGGAAAATTATTAGATTATGTAATCCAAAAGAGAAAAATTCCGAGATAGAAAAAGTGGATGTTGAGGGTTACTTTTGTGAGGTGCAAGAAGAAATATCCCCTACATTCCTTGAGACAGCTCGAAGCCCATTGGGCCTCTGCTATCACTTATTTGTGGACTGCCTTCCCTTCGTTTTCCACAACCTACGAGTCATAGTGAAACCTCGATCTAATGAAAATAAAATGTTAAAGGGTAATGTTAAAGGGTATGCTTAATTTCTCCATTTTTTATTCAATAAAAAAGTATTCTTAATTTTAGTTTATTTTTCGTTTCTATTAATAAACTTTTATCTAGAGATGTCAAAATGGGTTTCAATCCGTGAGCCGGGTTGGGTTGAGAAAAATTCAACTTTTTCAAAAGTGGGTTGAACTCAACCCGGCTCACTTAACCCACGGGTTAAACGGGTTCGAGTCAGGTTGAAGGTGGGTTGACTCACTTAACCCACCAACCTTTTTTTACATTTTTTTAGATTTTTTAAAAATTTTCTTTTAATTTTTTTAATAATTATTTACTACTCCTATTATATTTGTTCACAATCTCATATTTTTAAATACTAAAATGTTGCTTAATTATATTTGAATAGTTTGAATGTTTAATTAATTTGATTGTCAAGTTATATATGTTGATACTTTAATCTTTAACTATAATCTTTATAGTAAATTACTCAAGTAACCGTCTTATCTTTTGCTGCTACATATAACATTAATAAGAACTACATATCATAAGTAATTTGGAACTTTTGGTAGAACTCGAGTCTAAATTTCAGATAAATAAATCAAATAAAAAAAATCTTTATTTCAATGCAAATTAAAATAAATATGGAGTAGAAACTATTTTATCAACCCGTAATTCAAGAATTTTGTTTTAATATATTTTTATTATACCATTTGGACATTTTTTTATAAAATAATGACAATAAATTTTATTTGATAAATTATTTTAATTTGATATTAACTCGTGTAATTTATAAAATAACTTTGATATAAAGGTTTTTAACGTGATCATTATTAAATCATGAATGTATTAAAATTATGAAAATTATTTTAGACATATTAAATTAATTCATTTTCTTTTTATTTCGTTAAAAGAAATTATCTTTTTTTTCTCTCTTAGAAGTTAGTTATTATTATAAGCAAATTAGAGACTTAACAAAAGATAACTACTTACAAGACATTCTATATTATCAAGAAAGCTAATAAATGAAGTAAGAGAGAATGGAAAAAAAAAATATCAATTACTGTTAAAAAGACATTTTACAATTGATCTAGTTAAATTCTTGGATCCTTCTAACAATAGGAGAGAGTCACTTTCTCAGAGAGGGTTATGGCTTATAAATATTATAGTTTCAATCCAGGAACCTATGGATGAGTTATAGAAATATCAATATTATCTTGATATGATCTTAACAAATTTAGATTTGAATATAATATTTGTGTTGTACACAAACAAAATATCCCCATAGTACTTGACATGGAAAGTTGGTGGGATTACACAACCAAGACACTCCCCAAAGTACACGCAGCCTGGGGTTAGTGAGATCATTGTTAGCAAATTTGCATAAAATTAATAAAAAACACAAAATAAAAGGATTTTATGAGGCGTGTAAAAACACCACCCTTAATGATTTATTCGCAGTATATGCGCAAATCCCCAAGGATACAATAGGAACATCTCAGATATATTCCGAGGATAATAGAAACTAGCAAGTACTCTTTAAGGAGTAAGTAACCCGGGATATAAGAGAATATAGAAAAGAAAGAAAATAAGAGAAGGAGAGATGAGAAAAAGGTTATTTTTTGGAAGAGGATTTAAGCACCTACTTATAGGTGATGAATGGATTTAAAACATCCATGCTCCGTAACTAAAACCTAGTGTGGAAAATAATATCCCATAAAATGTGGATGTGGGATCAACTTGTGGAGGAGATCTCGCTGCAACGACATGCACCATCCTAAAAAGGAGGGAGGCTTGCTAATGTTGCAACAATTGAAACGCTATTATTTTTGCAATATAATTATAAATATATAACAATCCACCACATATTGCAAAAGATAAGAGATAGAAAGAAAGAGAGAAAATCCTGGGTCTCAACTAAGAATTAATGCATCAGAGTTGGTATAGCAAGCTATATGAACCAGTCTTAGATTGAGAAACTTAACACACAGTGTAGTTGGTATAGCAAGCTATATGAACCAAGGACACTTGATGTGTGTTAGCGGTTTATCAATCACAATACACCCCCACAATTCTTGTTCTTACCGCTGTGTTGCGCTTACTAGGCCATGCGCGTGCCCGGTATTCATGAGTGCTCTAGAGATCATGCCAAGATCTCATACAAGCGGTCCCACTTGACACTTATATAAGTGATTTCATCAAGTGTATGCTGCAAATCATACACCACCCATAAGGGATATGAAAATAATTAAAACTTTGTTTAAGCTAAAATTCTTACGCCTCATAGAATTTTAATTACAAAGTTTAATCTCTCAATAATGCAGTCTTAGCACTTTCACACACATCATAACAATGGACATAATTGATTTAAAAACCAATTTTAGTGTTATCAGAACTAACAAGTGACTTGTTTTTACCCATATGAACCTTATTCATGGGATCTCCAATCACAAAGGTTAGGTTACCATCACTTGTTTGTTTGCAAGTGGCTTAAGTCTCATTCCCTTTGATGTTTCTATAATTATTTCTTCCTAGGGTTTTGTCAGAGGATTCACAAAGTTTCATTCCGACTTCACAAAATCAATGGAAATTATTCCACTATTTAGCTAGCTATTGCCAATTAATAATCACAAAGTATTTTCATTCTTAGTGGAATGTTAGCTAAGAAGTTCGTCAACTACTCAACTTCACTATCAGTCCTTTCCAGAAAAACATACTTATATTTCTCGTTGATCTAACAATAATTGTTAGTCTGGCTGATCTCCATGAAATCACACTACCCCAAGTGTGAACCTATTACAACTAATGGATTTTGTCTCGTCTGAATCAAAGATTCAGTTAGCATCATTGTACCCTTCTAGTATAATGGGGAAATCCACTATATTCAATGACATATTCCATTGAATCTCTTAACCATCTCATAAGTCTCAATATTCCTTATTAGAATATTAAGTGTATCTTCTCAGTCTACTTACTGCATAAACAACACCTGGTCTAGAAAAGACCATCAAAGGCAAAAAACTCCCAATTATCTAGGCGTACTGAGGTTGAGAAAATAATTCTCCTATACTTTTCTTTAATTAGTATGATATGGGATATTCACTCATTTATAATTTCTAAACTTCCTAAGAATTAAAATGTTCCTAGCTACTTTTGAGTCTCTTGTCATATGCTTATTTGAGTTTTCTTGTTCTTGTTTCTAAGTATTTGAACTACTGCATGAGATTTATGCCTTGTGTTGTTGTATGTTCCTTGAAATTGATTTTGACCTAATTTTTAAGGAACTAAGTGTTCAAGACACATTAAAATATCCTTCTCATCATCTTAAGTACCTAGTTTTGAAAAGAAAAAGTATTTTCATGACAAAAACCCATTTGGCCGAGAGCTATTGTGTTGTTTGGTAAATCTATTTGGCCATTTTTACTAGGTGTTATGCTACCAAATTTTATGCTTGGATTTTGGGTGATATTGGCAAATTAGTTCCACCTTTTGACATGGGTTATGATCTTTCTTGGTGTATGCATAATTTGAGGTATAATCTTGGCTTGTTCAAATGCTTTCCATGGAGTCTTTAAAAGTGCTTTTCATTACTTTAGTCTTGTTCAAGTTTTGTCTCTAAAACAAATTTTCTTATAAGTTAAACTTTATTGTTTTTGAGCTTTGCTTGCTTGTCTTTACGTAATCTTTGTTTTGTCTTAGTTGTTTTCATTTTCTTGCTTTCTTAGAGTGTTGTGGCCGAGCCACTTGTCTTGCTTTTGAAAGGGTTTCATCAATTTTAAGGTGTTTTCACTTGTTTGGAAGGATTTTGAGTGTTAGCCTTGCTTGTGTGCTTTGGGAGTGTGACCAAAAACACTTGGTTGCTTTTGAAGACCACACTTGGTCTCGAGTATAAGCTTGTTTTATTCCCTAACATCTTTCTTGTCTCGGTTTTTGGTGAGTTTTGGTGTAGGAACATGAACATGGATCCAATCTTAAAGGTAGAAGAGGAGGAGGAATCGGCTTCACCTTATTCTCCTCCCATGGTGACTTCTATGGCCCAAGAAAGTGAACAAATCACCCTTGCAAACATCCTACGTGAAATGGAAGTTAGTAGGAGGGAAAATTTTGACCAATTGAGGGCGGATAGAAGACAAAGTGAGATATTCCTTCAAGAACACATTCAAAGGCTTGAACTTAGAGAAGATGAAAGGAGAAGAAGGAGATCTTCTTTCGAAGATTTAAGCCATGGTGGAAGAAGAAGGAGGCACGACCATGATGGTGGGGGAAGGTGCAATCAACTCCCACAAAGGCAACCTCCACCAATCAAAATTCCAAAGTTCAAAGGGGAGAATGATCCAAACATCTACATTAAATGAGAGCAAAAAGTGGACCAAATCTTCAACATTTAGTTAGTGATCAAGAGCAAGTAGATTTAGTAGTTTTAGAATTTGAGGATTATGCCATGACATGGTGGCATCAATTGTGTATGGACAATATTAACCAAGAGCCACCCGCGACCTTTTGGATGGACATTAAAAATTTGATGCGCGCTAGATTTGTTCCTTCCTACTATAGGAAGGAGACTCTAATAAAGCTCCAAAGGCTTCAACAAGGGTCCATGTGTGTGAATGAGTATTTCAAAATGATGGAGTCCATACTTCTCAAAGTAGGACTCCAATTTGAAAGTGAAGAAGAAAAGGTAGCTAGATTTGTGAGTGGTCTTAGAAGAGAAGTTCAAGATGTAGTTGAATTGTATGAGTACTCTACTCTTGACAAAATTTTACACTTGGCCCTAAAAGTTGAAAGTTAATTGAAAAAGAAATAAGAGGCTAAGAAGAGTACTCCTTACAATGACTACTACTCTAGGACTTGGAAAGGAAAAGAAAGAAAAGATGAGAAACCATCTTCCAAAGACCACCCACCTAGGTCAAATGCGCCTAGAGTCTCCCATGGAAATGCAAACTCTTCCCAAGGTTCAAGAACTAGTTCCATAAAATGTTTGAAGTGTTTGGGATATGGTCATATTGCTTCAAATTGCCCAACAAAAAGGAACATGATCTTGAACCCAAAAGGAGAGGTTGAAAGTCAACATTCTTCTCCCCCCTCCCCAAAAAGTTCTTCCTCACACACTTCTTCGCAATCTTCAAGTGAGGATGAGATCAAACCCAATGAAGGAGGTTTGTTGGTGGTTAGGTGTAACATCCCTATTTTTAATAAACTGTATTATTTATTTTAAATAAAACACTTAGAAAATATTCTATTTTTACTAATGCTTTGTATTTTATTATGATGTAGTTTAAACATTAAAAATATATTTTATCATGATGTACTTTTTACTTATTAAAAATAATTATAAAAAGAAAACAAAACTAATAATATATATATATATATATATATATAATATTAGGTAAAAAAAATATTAATTAAAATATTATTAAATAGGTGCGTATTAAAAAAAATCTTCTAAAGAGATAAGAATATATGGAGAGAAGATAAAAAAAATAGGAAAAGAAAAAGAAAAACAAAGAAAAGAAAAGAAATAAAAGAAAAAGAAAGAAGATAAGGAGACTTAAAGGAGTTTTATCTAAATACATGGAAGATAAGAATAATTAGAAGTGATAACCTTACATTTAATGCATCCATTCATTACTTGACAAGTTGGCACATGCATGGCTTGTAAATGGATGAAAGAAATGGATGATGAAAGAAAGATGACCTAAGATTGCATCATCCACATGTATTACATCGATTACTTTGGAAAGTTTTGGATTACCTTTCATTAATGAAAGGAATCTTATCCTAACCTATAAATACATGGAAGAAATGATGAAAGGGTGATTACGTAAGAGAAATAAGGAAAGCATGAAGCTTATCTCTTCATTAATGAAAAGAATCTTTGCATTAATGAAGTTGCACATGGTTTGCTTATAAAAGGATGGCATGAAAGAGAAAAATGTAGAAAGAATTAAAAGAAGGGTGAGTTAAGTGAGAAAGAAAGAAGGGAAGAGAGAGAAAGAGAGAAAGAAATAGAGAGAAAAAGTTGGAGCAAAAGATTTGAAAGAGATCTTGGTCTTCTAGAAGTATTACTAGTGTGTCCCTCCAACTAATTAGATAAGGGGGAGTGAGGTTAAGCTCTTTTTATATTAATCTTGATAAACTCATGGGTTTTATATTAATGTTTTATTTATTTTGACGGATATATTATTCTATTTACTTTCATTTAACTTATTTTCATTTATTATCCTCTTATATTTATTTTATTTTATTTAATCTCCAATTATGCACTGATCTTGTTTATTTATTTATTTTAATTCATCTTCAATTATGCATTGATCTTGTTTATTTATTTTATTTAATTTATCTCCAGTTTTGCACTGGTCCTGTTTATTTATTTTATTTATCTCCAATTATGCACTCGTCCTATTTATTTATTTTATTTTATTTATCTCAAGTTACGCACTGGTCCTATTTATTTATTTTATTTTATTTATCTCCAGTTACGCACTAGTCCTATTTATTTATTTTATTTTATTTATATCCAGTTATGCACTGGTCCTGTTTATTTATTTCAATTAATATATCTCCAGTTACGCACTGGTCCCGTTTAATTTATATTTTTGTTATTATATTTATTTATAATGTTATAATCCTTATCTAATCATTTATTTAAAGTTCTTGCTTTGATTCTTATTTTATCATTATTTTATAATTAAAAAATAAAAATAAATGTGAAGTGAAAGTAAATATTATTTTATTCATGAGCTTGGATAGAAGAAAATTACATGTATATTTTATCGTTGTTTTATATTCTTTGTGTATAGTTTATACAATGACATGATTTGATAGTCATCACATTTTATGACCTTTGAAAATATCCAAGAGTATATCAGTTAAGTAAGAGTTAAGTCTGGTTTCAATAAGTTGAGATTAAACCAGTGTCAGAGTGTTTGTATTTGGGAAGTCACAGTTTGGTACATTGCGGGATGAAAGGCAGGGACCATGGTGGGGTCTAAGGAAGTTTTACCAAGTAGGTGAATATCTGGATAGTTCAGAATAATGCACTGGACTAGGATATTCATAGGCCAAACTTAGGACTATCCGATACCTGCTCGGCATCGCCAAGGTTAGGTAGTGAGTATATATCTCTTTTGTGGGCCGATAAATGGCTAATATTCTCGAGAAAGAAATAATTATAATTGTACTAATGTTTTATAAGAAATACTCAACTACCTAATCACTTCCCAAAGTAACTTTTGATGTTCATAATAGATCATTAGAAGTGGAATATGGATCCATATGTCTGGTAAAACGAGATCAAGTTTTGTGGTTGTAGGTCCAAATTTAGGCCCCCGGTGTCTGTATTTTTTGTTGAGTTTATTAAGATTGATATTTAAGGCTTATAAAGACCTCACTCCTTTCATATTTTTCTTTCATATGTACCTGTTGCATGAGCAGAAGAGGAACCTGCTCAGTGAGAGTTGTTTGGGATATTATTGGTGGATCTTCTAAAGATTGACTCATGGATAATTTCTATTAATACCTTTAGGAGATATTAAAAATATAGATAAATCTTCTATTCTGATGTAGGACTCTTAATATTTTACAAATATATATTTTTGTAATATTTCATGAACAATTACAAAGATGTAAACTATATATTTGAATATGAAGTTATGTTACTATTAATGTTCTCTCAAGGAAAATCTTATGGTAAAAGAAAAATTAATTCCATATCTTTTTATCAAATAATAATTATTTAGTATAGTAGTTGGGGCGTCACATTAGGCGCATGCTAGGCCAAGTGCCCAAAGAATTTGAAAACCAAAGAGAAAATATTTTTCACTCAAGGTGCCAAATCAACAACAAAACTTGCTCCCTCATAATTGATAGTGGAAGTTGTGTCAATGTGGCTAGCACAAGGGTTGTGGACAAGCTTGGCTTGAAAACCATCCCTCTTGCCAAGCCCTATAAGCTATCTTGGCTTAGTGAGGAAGGAGAGATCAAAGTGGACAAGCAAGTTCTTATCAACTTCTCCATTGGAAATTACAAAGATGAGGTATTATGTGACTTAGTGCCCATGGAAGAAACTCATATTTTACTAGGAAGGCCATGGCAATTTGATAAAAAAGATTTTCATGATGGCCATCCCAACAAGTTTTCCTTTAACTTCCAAGGCAAAAAGATTACATTACTACCTCTTTCACCAAGAGAAGTCAATGAGGACCAAATTCAAATGTTAAAGAAAAGAAAAGAAGAGAAGGCGTAAAAGAAGGCGCAAGAGAAAGAGGCCAAGAAGAGCATGATTTCCCTCAAAGGGGTAAAGAAGGTCATGCTTGCCCAAAAACCTCTTTTCTTAGTCTATTCTAGTGAATCTTCCCCCTCCTTCCAAAGCCCTCCCTCTAGATGTCCCAAAGACTTATCATTAGTCTTAGATGAGTTCCAAGATGTTTTTCAAGAACCTTCAAAGGGTCTCCCACCCCTAAGAGGTATAGAACACCCAATTGATTTTATACAAGGCTCATCTTTGCCTAATAGGCCAGCCTATAGGACTAGTCCCGAGAAGGCTAAGGAAATCCAAAAACAAGTGAATGAATTGTTAGAAAAAGGGTGGGTGCAACATAGCATGAGTCCTTGTGCAATGCCCGTGATTCTTGTCCCCAAAAAGGATGGAACATGGAAAATGTGCATAGATTGTAGGGCTATCAATAACATAACCATCAAGTATAGGCATCCCATTCCTAGGTTAGATAATTTAATTGATGAGTTACATGGTGCAACCATATTTTTCAAAATAGACTTGAAAAGTGAGTACAATCAAATTAGAATTAAAGAAGGTGATGAATGGAAAACCTCTTTCAAGACTAAGTTTAGATTATATGAGTGGTTAGTCATGCCTTTTGGCTTGACCAATGCACCTAGTACTTTTATGAGACTCATGCATCATGTTCTTAGAGAGTTCTTAGGAAAGTTTGTTGTGGTGTACTTTGATGACATTCTCATTTATAGTTTGTCTCATGATGACCACTTGCATCATTTGAGGAGTATTTTAGAGACCTTAAGGAAGGCATCCTTGCATGCCAACATGGAAAAATGTGTGTTTGGAATGGATCATGTGATCTTCCTAGGTCTCAAAATAAATCAACATGGGGTCCATGTGGACCAAGAAAAGGTGATGGCCATCAAGGATTGGCCTCCCCCAAAGAATGTGAGTGAGCTTAGGTCCTTCCATGGGTTGGCTAGTTTTTATAGGAGATTTGTGCCAAATTTTAGCACCATAGCCGCCCCTCTAAATGAATTGGTCAAGAAAGGTATGGTCTATAAGTGGGGCAAAGATCAAGAAAAGGCTTTTGAAACTTTAAAACAAAAATTGATCAATGCACCACTCTTAGCCCTTCCTAACTTCTCCAAAACTTTTGAGATTGAGTGTGATGCATCCAATGTAGGTATTGGGGTCGTGCTTCTCCAAGAGGGACACCCCATATCCTATTTTAGTGAGAAACTCAAAGGGAGTCACATCAACTACTCCACCTATGACAAAGAGCTTTCTGCTCTTGTGAGGACTTTGCAAACTTGGCAACACTATCTTCTTTCAAAGGAGTTTGTGATACATAGTGACCATGAGTCACTCAAATTTTTGAAAAGCCAAGGCAAGCTAAAAAAGAGACATGCTAGGTGGGTAGAGTTCTTGGAACAATTCCCATATGTGATCAAACATAAGCAAGGAAAGGCTAATATTGTGGTGGATGTGCTTTCAAGAAGGCATCCCCTCCTTTCCATTCTTGAAACTAAATTTCTTAGTTTTGATCATATTAAGGAGTTGTATCCAAAGGATGTTGATTTCTTTCCAATTCTTAGTGAATGCCACCAAGGGGCTTACAAAGACTTTTACCTTCTCAATCAATATCTTTTCAAGGGTAAGAGACTTTGCATTCCCCAAGGTTCTTTAAGAGCATCACTCATTAGAGAGGCACATGAGGGAGGTTTAATGGGGCATTTTGGGCCAAACAAGACTTTGGAAGTCTTAAAGGAGCATTTCTATTGACCTCACATGAGGAAGCATGTAGATAAGCATTGCAAGAGTTGCATAGCATGCATGAAAGCCAAGTCTAGAGTCCAACCTCGTGGTCTTTATACCCCCTTGCCTATCCCTTCCAAACCTTGGGTTGACATCTCTATGGATTTTGTCTTAGGTCTCCCAAGGACAAAAAAAAAGTAGGGATTCCATTTTTGTGGTGGTGGATATGTTCTCTAAAATGGCCCATTTCATTCCTTGCCATAAGATTGATGATGCAACTTATATTGCAAATCTCTTCTTCAAGGAAGTTGTGAGACTACATGGCCTACCTAGGTCCATTGTGAGTGATAGGGACACCAAGTTCCTAAGCCATTTTTGGAGAACTTTGTGGGGTAAACTTGGCACAGACCTTCTTTTCTCCACCACTTGGCACCCCCAAAGTGATGGCCAAACCGAGGTGGTTAATAGAACCCTAGGACAAATGTTGAGGCGTATGATTGTGCAAAATATTAGAGAGTAGGAGGAACTTCTTCCCCACATAGAGTTTGCCTACAATAGGGTTGTGCATTCTACTACTTCTCATTCCCCTTTTGAGGTTGTGTATGGGTTCAATCGCCTAACTCCTTTAGAACTCCTTCCCCTACCCACTCATGAGGCATCCACTTACCAAGATGGTGAGGCCAAAGCCAAGTACATCCAAGACTTGCATTCGCAAGTCAAGGACACCATTGAGAGGAGAGTTAAGAAACAACAAGAGGATGGTAATAAGGGAAGAAAGGAAGTCATCTTCCAAGAAGGAGATTGGGTATGGCTTCACTTAAGAAAGGAAAGATTCCCTACTCAAAGGAAGTCTAAACTTCTCCCTAGAGGGGATGGCCCCTTTCAAGTCATTAGGAGGATTAACAACAATGCTTATGAGTTAGACTTACCCTCAAGCTACAACATAAGTAACTCATTCAATGTTTGTGATCTTTCTCCTTTTGATGTAGGATTTAAGAATTCGTGGTTGAATTCTCTCCAAGAAGGGGAGGATGATGAAGGCGTGACCAACCATGACACCTCCATAGAAGCTCCCTCAAGAAGGATAACTAGAAGCATGTCTAGAGGGGAGCCTTCTATTCCATAATCTTTATCTTTGTTTTGCATTACTATAATTTGAATTCCCTAAGTTGGTTTTTAGTTGACTTATTTTGGTTGACTTGTTGACTTTGACGCAAAGTTGACCTTTGACCAAGATTAGCTTAACTTAAACCAACATGCTAATCTTTGTTTGTCTTGTTTTTTTAGGTAATTAGAAGAAAGTAGAGCTTGCTAGGTGGCGCATGGTGATTGGAGCATATGGATGATGTGGAAGAGAGAGGAAAGCAAAAAGCAAAAAGTAAAAGCAAAAGTAGACATGTACCTTGTCTCCTTTTGCCTTTTTGGTTTATTCCTTTGAAGGCTACTTGGTCTCCTTCCTCTTTTGGCCTAGAATCCTCATGGAAATGCATCCACCAACCAAATGCTTTCCTTTTGGTCGTGTAGTACTCTAGCTTAGGAAATTAGGGTTTGCTAGTTAATCCATTTCATGTTTATGTTTTTGCTAAAGGGCCCCCATGAACTTCTATTTAAAGGGAGCTTCTTGTCTTGTAAAAGGATTGATCATTTGATGTTATAAACTTGTGTTTCAACCATCCAAAACCATGAGCTCTCCTTCCATGAAGTGAACTCACCTTTGCCTTATCTTGCTTGCAAGTGGCGGCACCATCACTCATCTCTAGGGTTTGGTTGGCTTAGATCCCCTATGAGTGGCGTGCTTCATCCATTGCACCACCTTCTATGCTTTCCATTTTACTTGTTTCTTCTTTCATTTTTGTTCTTAAGTGTTTCTACATCCGTGTGATATTTGAACTTGAATCCAACTCTCTTCTTCCTTTCATGCACTTGAGAAATGAACCTTCACATCTAGATAGCTTGGTATCTTAATGTCCAGTGGGAATTTTCAAAGAGCTTTCTTAAACAACTTCACCATATTCATAAAATCTAAAAGGGAACAAGATAATCCTTCATCATCAATGATCACACAAGTCTCAAGTACTTATTTAATCAGAAGGAGTTGAATATGAGACAAAGGAGGTGGATGGAATTCTTGAAAGATTCTGACTTCGAGCTTTTGTATCATTCGGGGAAGGCGAATATAGTGGCTGATGCCCTGAACAAGAAGACAGTGCATACTGCACACCTCATGATTAAGGAAGTGAAGTTACTAGAGAAATTTAGGGATATGAAGTTACAGGTGGAGTTGAAGTCTGGATTCATTAGATGCAGTAACCTGACTATATCTAGTGACTTCCTGGACTCAGTCAGAGAAAGAGAGCAAGAGATTTTGCTTTAGGTAATGATGGCATATTGAGGTTCCAGGGTAGGGTTTGTATACCTGATGATGCTGAGGTGAAGAGGTTAATCCTTGAGGAAGGGCCTTAGCTTGCATCCTGGCATGACTAAGATGTATCAGGACCTTAAGGAAACCTTCTGGTGGTAGGGAATGAAGAAAGATGTAGTTCAGTTTGTATCAGTCTGTCTGACTTGTAAGAAGGCAAAAAAGGAACATTAGAGACCCGGTGGAATTCTACAGCCCTTGGAAATACTAGTGTGGAAATGGGATAGCATCTTTATGGATTTTGTAACCCATTTTCCATGGACATTTAGAGGACATGATACCATATGGGTCATAGTGGATCGACTGACCAAGAGTGCTCACTTCTTGGCGATGAACTTGAGGATGTCTATGGCCAAATTGGCCTAGTTGTACATTTAAGGAAATTGTGAGGTTGCATGGAGTACCTTCGAGTATAGTCTCTGACAGGGATCCACGGTTCACTTTCCAGTTTTGGCAGACGTTGCAGAGTGCTTAAGGGAGTAAGTTGACCATGAGCTCAGCCTATCATCCCCAGACCGATGGCCAGTTTGAGAGGACGATTTAGTCGCTTGAGGACTTGTTGAGGACATGCGTGCTGGATCACTTGGGTGCTTGGGATTAAGTGCTACCTTTGATAGAGTTTACCAACAACAACAGTTTCCATGCAAGCATTGGCATGACGCCATATGAAGCTCTTTGTGGCAGGAAATGTAAGACTCCCCTGTGTTGGTATCAGGATGGGGAAGCGATGCTAGTTGGACTAGAGTTGTTATAGCAGACCACCGGGAAAGTGAGGATGGTGAGGGACAGGATGCAGGCTTCACATAGTAGACAAAAGGCTTATACAGACCGCATGAGGAGACCCTTGGAATTCGCGACTAGAGATCATGTGTTCTTGAGGGTGACCCGAACCACTAGTGTGAGAAGGGCTCTTCGCTTAAGGAAGCTTTCTCCTATGTTCCTTGGCCCGTATCAGATATCAAGGAGGATAGGGCCGGTGGCTTATGAGATTGCCTTACCTCCTCAATTAGAAAATCTCCATCCGGTATTCCAAGTGTCGCAACTGAGGAAGTATGTATTTGACCCGTCTCATGTCTTGGAAGTAGAGGATGTACAGATCAGGGAGGATCTCACTATAGAGGTACCACCAGTTACTTTAGAGGATAGCAAAATTGAGGAACGCTGAGGAAAGACAGTCAGTCTTGTCAAAGTCATCTGGGACCGGAGGACAGGTGACTCTACTTGGGAGTTGGAGGAGGATATTATGAAATCACATCCACATCTTTTTCCTTGGTAAGTCTTTATTTTCGAGGTCGAAAATTTTGTTGTTAGGGAGAATGTAAAGCCACTATTTTATTCTGCCTTAATTTAAAGTGGCTGCCCCAATGAGTTGGGTCTAGGGCTAGCCCATAGGGAGCCAAACACCCTAATCTGACCTAACCCCACTCATCTATCTCATTTCAGAAAAACAGATCTCCCCTACTCCTTTCTTGAGCAGTTGCAGACCTCTACTAGGGTTTTGCTTCCATTTGTACGTTGAGCTAAGAGGACTTCGTTGTTCCACGTAAGTTAATCTCTCAACTGTTTTTCCCCTATTCTAGCTTTGTTGTCTTGGTTTCAACTGAGGTTTCCCTTATTGATTCAGTTTCCTCTCTGTTTCACTAATCTCTAGTTCATTGAGCTACCTCGAACTGTTGTGCTCATTTTTTTGGTTTGAAGTCTTGTGCTAGCTTATTCCAAGTAAGGAAAGCTAGGGACTTCTTGTTTAAATACGATTCTTGTATATTTGGCATTGTTTTCATGATTGTATGGTTGTTGTGCTGCTATAAACATTGAATGGATGTGTATTGCTATTTGGGTATGAGTGTATGATTGTTGCAAGGAGAACAGTGGCGAAACGTGACGTTCTCACCCAAGCGACCTAGTCTCGCCTAGGCGAGACTTGCAGAAATAGGTCCAAGCTCGCGCTCGAGCTCTCGTTCAGGCGGAGAGCTCTTGTTTTGAGCAAGGTATCATCTCGCTCAAGCGAGAGAGGCTCATCTAAGCGAGGACACGTAGGAGCTTGAGGCACGTTGCTGCAGTTGTAGCCCAATCGAGGAACCTCACCTTTGGGCAACGGGTGGCTTCGCTCAGGCGAGGAGTGGCTCGCCTAAGCGAGAACTCGTGAGTCTCGCAAGGTTCTCTGTTGGCAGTCTCTCTTAAGCGAGAACTTGTAGCTTGAACGAAAGATCCCTTTCGCCTGAGCGAGGGTCCTCAGCTTGAGTGAGACTGGTACGAGATTTTACTCCATGACTGTTCCTTCCATGTTTTTGGGGTTTTTAATTGTATGCTTGGCTTGGAATGTTCTATCTTAAATATGAAATATATGAATATGCGTATGAGATCTGATTGTATACACTGAAATGTTGAGTTAGCATGATTTTGACATGAACATAGTATGGAATGGTTGGTTATAACATGGAATTAATGTGAGCATAAACGTGATATGGATTATTGGAACATGTTGTTGGTTTGGGTTAGGGCGTAATTCCATGAGCCTCTAGGTGAGACCTCATGGTGGTGCCTCAGTTGGTCGGGACGTAATTCCATGACCCATGTTAGTTGGAGTCCATGGTGGTGCCCCATCTATATAATTTAGTTAGGATTCAAGGTAAGGTTGCATCTTGACGCTCCAAGGAGTCAGTTAGTCTCACATAGAGCAGACTGACTCTTGTGGTGAGAGTAGCAGGAGGCCTGAAACTCATTAAGGGCTAACTTTGTGTGTGGTGGTTGAGACATTGTAACTCTTTCTCAGGGGTGAGCAGCTCGGTAGAGCAAGGAATGTCCACCACAAGTGCAAGTATCTGCTGAATCTGACTAATTATATGTATCCGGATGAGTCGAGTTTGAGTCTTAGTGTATTATTTGCAAGTCATAACATGATTGGTTGGCTTATGCATCTTGGAAAAGTATGAACAACTGTTTTTTACTCTAGCTTACCTTTTTGGTTGTTTGATTGTTGTGTGTGTGGTCCTTCTCCTTTTGCGATGATCATCAATTTATTGATGTGAGCATATGCGAGAGGTACTCGAGGTCAACAGGGAAGTGATGATTCCGCTGCTTAGCATCTTTGGGAGGGACTCCAGTTTTCTTGTAGGGCTAAGGCCCATGTATTGTTTTACCTTGGGATTTATTTGATTTTCTGTCAACCTCTTACTTCACTTTGTATTTGGCATTGTGATGTGCCTAGTTTCTCTTTTGTCTTTGTTTGAACAACTGTATGGAGCAAGGTTTATACTCCAGGACCGTGCTATTATATTTCTGTGTGACGCCTATTTAATTAGGGTTATTAATTAAATGGAGTGTTACAAAATATGTATACACGGATTATTGTCAAAATAAGATGTTGGTATATCGTGCATTATAGATCATGTACAAAAAAAAAATACAAAACGGATTTGAGGATGTTAAGATTTGTAAATATAAGCATAAATATAAATAATTAAACCAATATTTAAAATTAATTGACCATATAGAACCAATACTAATCAATATATATATATATATATATAAAAGGTTCAGAATAACATAAAATGTGTATATACGGATTATCGCTAAAATAAAATATAGGCACATTATGTGTTATGGATCCAGTACACAACAATAATAACAATAATTATAATAATAAATATTCATTAACAATATTAATAATTTATGTAATAATAATAGTAATAATATAATAATAATAGTACTACTAATAACAACAATAATAATAAATATTTATTAATAATATCTATATTAATAATAATAATAGTCAAAATTTATAATTAAACTTTTGAGTTATATGTAAAATTAAAATAAAATACGCATATTGGATCATTGTTTAGATAAAATACAACAATATTGTGCATTATGGATCCCGTACAAACAAAAATACAAAACCAAGTTTATGTCAGAATTTGTTAACAGAAGTGTAGATATAAAAACTTTAAAAAATATTTAAAATAAATTGACCATATGGAATCATAAAAGTATGAAGTTAAATATAAATTATTCTAAGCAAAAGTCACAAACACACATATACATATACACACACACACACATACACACACACACACACACATATATATATATATATATATATATATATATATATATATATATGTTTATAATTCCTTTTAAAAAAATAAAATAATAAATGTTGTTCCTGCAGAAGAACAAATAAGATAGATTAGGCACAAGCGTCACCTTACCATGTAGTCCGCTATCTCCTCAGTTGGCCTCTTCTCGGTCGATACATGTTAACTTGAACCCAGGAGGGGTTACCTGCAGAAGAGTCTTCGAAGCTCAAATAAGTCAAAGTTCTCCTAAAGTCAAATCAGTGATTAATGAATGCGTACCTTTAAATGATGGGGTCCACGCGTATTTATAGAGCATTAATGACGTTTGACCATTTCATGGGCTGGGCCTTGACTTGGGCTCTAGGTGGGGCTTGCGAGTGGGCCAGGGCCCAAACCCAGGCCCTTAAGATTTATTGAATGCGGGGTCTTTTATCATACTGAGTGTATTGAAGTGGTCGGCTTAGGCTGTAATCTTACCAAATATGCTCGAGTAGTCGGTCTAGACCGACTACTTGCCTTGATGGCTTATGTTGGTGATATGAGGTGCAGGTTGTCCCTTTAGACGTTTAGTTTAGGTTAAAACCGGTACAAGTTAGGCTAACTCGGCCTAGGCTGGATACTTGGCGGCCTCGATATGCACATTGTTTTCTTATTTGGTCGAGTTTGGCTAGGTACGGTACACCAGTCCCCCAGCCTTGTCCGATATGAGTTGTCGGTCAAGGATGATATGTGTGGATAAGCTAGCGGAACCGGCTAGGTGTGATACACCAGTCCCCCAGTCTTTAAGTGTGGTGAAAAGTGACTATAAATATGGGTTTGCAAACAGATGAGGGATTACTTGTTTCATTTTTGAATTCTGAATTTAGAGATCTTGTGCGCGTAAAACTGTCCGACTAGTCCTCAATTTCGACCGACATCTTCTCGTAAAAAACAAAATCAGGTATGTCCAGTAGTGGTAGCGTGTCTTCGTCTAGTAGTAGTGAAAGTACCAAGTCAGATAGAAGTAAGGATAGGCGACTTGGCGGAGAGGGTACGAGTTCTGGAGTTGTTACGAGCGGGATGCCGATGGAGGTTGTGAGGGAGGTTCGAGAGGATCCCCCCGAAGAGTTGGAGGAGAGCAACTGGCCGGCGAAAGGCGGCTATGGGTGGGTTGCTGCTGATGTTCGTGATCAATCATCTTTATTCAGGTGGTCTCGTCTATTGAACTCTTGGCTAAACTGCACACCCGTCATTTCCAAGGGTGTCAGTGGAGACATTGTTTCGCTGGAGAGGGTGAGTGTTGTCGACCAGGTATGCCACGGGCAGGAGGGGGCTACCGAAAAATTCTTCTACATGTATATGTGCCACTTTTCTCAGCTTCATATGCGACTGCCCTTAGACGATTTCACTATGGGTGTGCTGCGGGCGTTGAATGTGGCACCTACCCAGCTACATCCTAATAGTTGGGCCTACTTGCAGGCCTTCCACATTCTATGCAAGTCCTTATATTTGGAGCCTACTCCCTATGCTTTCTTATATTTTTATGACCCCAGACCCCGGAGATCGGCTACTTGGCTCTCTTTAATCAGTCACCCCAGCATCAGCAGACTGGATGCTTTCTCCCAGTCTTCCAAGCATTTTAAGGACGGGTACTTCAAAGTCGTCGTTAAGGAAGGGGGTAAATCTCATTTTTTGAATGCGGATGGGAGTACCAAGTTTCCCTTTAGCTGGACCAACAATCCTTCTCGATATAAAGACATGGGAGTGGAGGAGTTGTCGGCTGGTGATAAGGAGGTGGTGGGGATGTTATTGAAGTTTGTGGATAAGTTGCCCACTAAGGGCCTAGTTAGGGTTTATAATTCGGTGCATGCGATAATAGATATTGAAGGTATTTGTTTATTACTTAAGTTGTGTTAATAATGCTAAGTTGTTTTGATCCGAGTCGTGATATGTTATTGCAGGGCATATGGCGCAATCTGGCAAGAAGAATCTGGCGCTCTTTCAATCATTGAGGAAGGAAATGGCCGCTAAGGCCAAGGCGGTTGGGAAAGCTGATGTTCCCAACCTGCAGGAATCAGTTGTGGAGGTGCACGTACATGGCGGGACGAAAAGGAAAGCTGAGCTTCCGCCTCGACCCGGAAAGGGCAAAGATGTGAAGAAGATAAGGGCAACTCTTCTTGGAACGGCTAGCGAGGCGGGGTCGGCTAGTGGGGAGAAGGTGCCTGAAGCCGGGTTGATCGAGTTGCCGGAGATATCCGTTAGGAAGGATATCTCGATCGACCTCCCAGATACCATTGTTAACTCTATTGATAATATGGAGGTGGATCATATTGTGAGAACAATGGTAGAGTTTGGAAGCAAGGCCTTAGTCCTGAGCCGGCGTGTAGGGTCTCTTTACAGAAGGGAAGTAAAGGAGGTGAGGGAGTTGCAGGGTAAGGTGGATAAGCTGGAGGAGGAGAAGACGACTTTAGAAAAGGAGAAAGAAGGCTGGGAAGCGGAAGGGAAAAGGCTGGCAACATGGAAGGTGCGTTGCTTGGATTCTGAGGATAAACTAAACAAGCATATAGGAGAGTTGGAGGAAAACTATGAGGATTTGAAGGATAAGTATGATGGGGCTGTTGGGGAACTTGATGATCTGAAGAACAGCGTCATCTAAGAGCATATTAATGGTTTCGAGAAGGGGTTGCGGTAGGCGGCCTTCTTCCATCCGGATGTGGATGTCTCGGATTCAAGATTCGACGTAGATAAGGACATAGTTGATGGGAAGTTGGTGAGGGAGGATGAGGGGGAAGCTGAGGAGGTGGAGGAGAAGGCGACAGAGGAGGAGAAGGATGCGGAAGCTGCCGTGGAGGGTGATGATAACAAGGCGACGTAGGACCTTTATTTTTTATAATTTGAAATTGGAATTCTGTCTGTAATAATTCGTACACTATTTTACTTTGCTTTTAATATGATGAATGCTTTGTGTATGCTATGTTTTTTATTGGATGCCGATAACTTGTGTGCTAGTGGTGCGTTAGCGGTATGGTATAATTATGAGTGGGTGTTTTGATGTATGTGATGTTTGGCGAATTCGATTTTTTATTGAGGGTATTCGACCCTGACCGTTGTATTTGTGGTAAGTGTGGGAAATGAATTAACCAAGAGTAATGGGTGTTCGACCTAGGCTGCTTACTTGGGGTAAGGGTGGGGAACTTAAACGAATAAACCAAGAGTAAAGGGTGTTCGACCCAGGCCGCTTACTTAGGGTAAGGGTGGGGAACTTAAACGAATTAACCAAGAGTAAAGGATGTTCGACCCAGGCCGCTTACTTGGGGTAAGGGTGGGGAACTTAAACGAATTAACCAAGAGTAAAGGGTGTTCGACCCAGGCCGCTTACTTGGGGTAAGGGTGGGGAACTTAAACGAATTAACCAAGAGTAAAGGGTGTTCGACCCAGGCCGCTTACTTGGGGTAAGGGTGGGGAACTTAAACGAATTAACCAAGAGTAAAGGGTGTTCGACCCAGGCCGATTACTTGGGGTAAGGGTGGGGAACTTAAACGAATTAACCAAGAGTAAAGACATAGAGTCACAAAGTAGGGAACCCTTCTTTTTATTTATTGAATAGGGGTGCCTCGTTAAAATCTCCTTGGCCAAAATCCTCCTTAGGGAAAAAAGACCAAGTGAGGAAAAAGAGTACACCCGGGGTTACAAGTATTGGTTCAATTACAATACACATTTAGCTGAAGTAGAATTTGAGGTGGGATACATTTCATGTGTTGGGAATCTCTTCCCCAGATAATTGTTCTAGGTGATAAGCCCCTCCTCCTGCATCCTCTCGTATGCGGTACGGGCCGTCCCAATTGGCGGAGAACTTGCCATCCTTCTCCATACTAGGTCCCCGAAGACAAATGATCGTTGTTTGGCAGCTAGATTGCGTATTTGGGCTTTTTTCTCTAAGTTCGGGTAGGAGGTCGAGATGTAAGGCCATGTTTTGGTGGTTGTGGGTTGGGTCGTATAGTTCTCGGCGCAGGGATGGTTCGCCAATTTCTACCGGTATCATGGCGTCTGTGCCGTAGACTAGGCTGAATGGGGATTCGTTTGTTGATGATTGGGGGGTGCATCTGTAAGCCCATAGTACTTCTATTAACTCTTCAGGCCATCGGCCTTTGGCGGTATCCAACCTCTTGCGCAGCTCCACGAGGATAACTTTATTTGTTGCCTCTGCTTGCCCATTGGTTTGTGGATGTTCTACAAAGCTTGTATGTGCTTGATGCCTAGGCCGGTGTAGAATTTGGCTAGCTCTTTGTCGATAAATTGTCGGCCATTGTCTGTTATAATGGTATGTGGTACACCATATCTGCATATAATGTCCTTCCACACGAATTGCTGGACTTGCTGGGCCGTGATGGTGGTTAGCGGCTTGGCCTCGATCCATTTGGTAAAATAATCAACGGCTACGATTAGAAATTTTACTTGCCCCTTGCCGGGTGAGAAGGGGCCGAGGATGTCCATTCCCCACTTAACGAATGGCCATGGGGATAGTATGTGGTGTAGTTGTTCCTGTTTCTGATGAATAAGGTTGTCGTGCTTCTAGCATGGCTTGCACTTCTTGACATGATCCTGGCAGTCTGCTTCTATAGTGGGCCAGAAGTATCCGGCTCTGAGAACTCTTGTAGCCATGGTGCGTGCGCCTGAATGATAACCACAAATTCCTTCGTGTAATTCTTTGATGATATATTGGGCTTGCTCTGCCGTGACACATTTAAGTAGGGGTTGGCCGTATCTGTGTTTGTAGAGGTCATCGCCTACCATAGTGTACCTGGCGGCTTTAGCCAGCCAAGTTTTGTCTGCGTCGAGGGGGGTTGCCGGTTTTGAGGTATTGAATATAGGGGGTGGTCTAGTCTTGGGTTTGGGAGCGGGTGACGTTGTTTGCTGGGGTGTGGGTTAATGTTTGGCAAGTGTGTGTGATGGAAGGTGTGGAGAGTGTTTGTTGTAGTAGGGATCGATTACGGTTTCTGAGTTTGGTGCTGGCCAATTTGGAAAAGATGTCGGCCCTGACGTTGTCGGTTCTCGGGATGTGTTCGACATAGACTTGTTCGAAAGCGGATTGAATAATCGCACGGACCAGATGGTAATACTGTAGGAGGATGGGGTCTTTGATTTGGAATTCATCATTTAGATGACCTACGGTGAGTTTGGAGTCAGTTTTGCATGTTAACTTCTTGACGCCGACTTCATGGGCTAGGGAAAGGTCGGCGAGGATAGCTTCGTACTCGGCTTGGTTATTTGATGTTTTGAAAGCAAAGTGAAGGGATTTCTCGATGAGGATGTCATTGGGGCCTTCTAAGACGATGCCAGCGCCGACACCCCTTGGGTTTGAGGAGCCATCTACATGAAGCGTCCACTGGTCCTCAACGGGTGTTTGTTGTAGGTCGTTGACGAAGTCTAAGAGACACTGGGCTTTGATGGGGCTGTGGGGTTCATAGCGGATGTTGAATTCTGACAATTCCACGGCCCATGATGACATGCGTCCGGCTAGATCCAGCTTTTGTAATATTTTTTGGATTGGGTAATCGATCTTGACGGTTATGGTGTGGTTTTGGAAATATGGGCGTAGGCGGCGTGCTGCGTGGACCAAGGATAGGGCTAGTTTTTCTACCATCTGATACCTGGTTTTAGGGTCTTATAGTGTTCTGCTCACAAAATACACAGGATGTTGTGTGCCTTCTACTTCTTGAACAAAGGCTGCGCTGACGGTATAGTCGGTGGTCGTGATATATACCAGCAGGGGTTGGCTGGTGTCTGGTTTGTGGAGGATGGGGGGTGAGGTTAGGGTTGTTTTGAGTTTTTGGAAGATCTGTTCACAATCATCAGTCCACGTGAACCGAGCGGATTTCTTTAGGAGCTGGATTATGGGTTGAGTTTGTTCCGCTAGTTTGGGTAGGAAGCGAGAGATGGCCGTGAGGCGGCCGATTAGGCGTTGGACTTCTTTGACAGTAGTGGGGCTGCGAATTTCGATGATAGCCTTACACTTTTCAGGGTTAGCCTCTATGCCGCATTGGATTAGCATGAAACCAAGGAATTTACCCCGGTCGACATGGAATACGCATTTGTCGGGATTTAGGCGAAGGTTATATTGGCGCAGCGCGGAGAACACTGCCTCCAAGTCTTCAGCGTGTTGATGATGGCTTGGGGACTTGACAACCATGTCATCGACGTAGACTTTGACACAGTGTCCTGTTAGATGGCTGAAGACTTTGTCCATTAGTCGTTGGTAAGTTGCCCCGACGTTTTTGAGGCCAAAGGGCATGACCCTATAGAAGTAGTTGGCATCGTCTATGATGAAGGCGGTCTTGTGCATATCTGCTCTAGCCTTGGGGATTTGGTTATAACCTGAATATGCATTTAGAAAGCTAAGCACCTTGTTTCCTGTCGCGCCGTCTACGAGTCGATCGATGTTGGGTAAGGGGTAGGCGTCGCGAGGGCAAGCCTTATTCAAGTCTGTGTAGTCTACGAACATCCGCCATTTGCCATTGGCTTTCTTTACCAAGACAACGTTAGAAAGCCAAGTGGTGTATTGAGCTTCTTCTATAAATCCTACGCTCAGTAACTTGTCGGCCTCCACCTTGGCCGCTTGTCGACGTTCTTCCCCAAGCTTGCGCTTTTTCTGTGATACGTAGCGGGCTTCTTTATATATGGAAAGCTTGTGGGATGCCACCTGGGGGTTTACTCCAGGGAGGTCGACAGCTGACCAGGCGAAAAGATCTATGTTGTTGATGAGGATGGGTGTGATTGTGGCACGCTCATCAGAGTTTAAACTGGTGCCTAAGTTAATAGAGTGGCCATTGGGGAGCTCCAGAGGAGTGGTGTCCTCGACTGGTTCGAGGCGGACATCCCGACCTATTCTGGGGTCAAGGTCCTCGCCGGATAGGGCTATGCGGGAACCAGGGGGTCGTTCGATATGGTTGGTTTGTTGGATTGGGAGTTGTGGTCGTAAGCTTGCCATATAGCACTCGCGTGCCAAGCATTGGTCACAATGTATGGTCAGGATGTCGCCAGATGGGGCAGGGAACTTCATGGCCAAGTGAGGGGTAGAGACGACTGCGCCAAGTGTATTGAGGGAAGGACGGCCCAGGAGTATGTTGTAAGATGTTGGCGCGTCGACTATAAGGAAGCAGATTGGGATGGTTTTGGTTTGGGTTCCTTTCCGAAAGACGGTATGGAGGTCTATGTAGCCCCGGGTGGATACTTGTTCGCCGGAAAAGCCGTATATGGGCTCATCATATGGGATCACGGCGGTGTTAGGAAGTTGTAATTTTTGGTAGGTGGCCCAGTAGAGGATGTCAACTGAGCTGCCTTGATCCATAAGGACTTTCTTAACGGCATAATTTTCGATTTCAACGGTGATGACCATGGGGTCATCCTACTGGTGGTCGAGGCCGTGGAAGTTGTCATCCGTGAATACGATGGGGGGCATACGGCGTTTGTGGTGGGAATGAGGGATATGGTTAATGGATTGTATATGGCAGAGGTGTCTCTTTCTGGCAGACGAGGTGGAGCCTCCACTTGCGAAGCCATCAGAGATGGTGTTAATGGTGCCTCGTAAGGGGGGGGGGGGGGTCGGCAGGGGTGATGTCGGTGCGGGCGGGCTCTGGCTGTTGATTGTTGGGTTGGGTGGGGTGGCTATTGTGATGAGCGTCGTTTGGTTGGTGTCTGTGGTCAGGTCGCAGGGGGTGGCGGGATCGGGAGGAGGAGGAATGGTCATCCCTACGGATGAAGCGGCGAAAGTGGCTAGCACGGACCAGTTCTTCTATTTTATCCTGGAGCGCTTTGCATTCTTCCGTAGTGTGACCATGGTTGCGATGGTACCGGCAATATTTGGTCATGTCGGCATTGGGAGGTGTGGTTGTCTTGCGTGGTGGGGGGAGGAGGTCAGCTTGGAGGGCCTCGTCTAGAATGAGGGAGCGGGCTACTGTGAGGGGGGCGTATCTGGTGAAGCGAGGTTGGCGGGGTTCGCGTGGGCGGGTATCAGGGCGTGGGTGAGGTTGTGGGGTGGGGTTGGAGGTGGGGTTGGAGGTGTTAGCGGCGTAGTCGTTGCAGAATTTGGTGTGAAGGGTTTGCATTTCCTCCATGCGGACGTATCGACTGCACGTAGCTTGAGTTCGGGCATGGAGGCGGGTGGGTGGAGGTAGACGTTGTTGGTGAAGGGGCCGGGTTGTAGGGTAAGAGTCATACATTGGAGTATCATCTCCTGGTTGAGGTGTGGTGTACGAAGGGCGGCTTTACTGAAGCGATCGATGAACGCTCTGAGTGGTTCATTGAGTTCCTGTCTGATACCCAGTAGGGATATGGTGGTGGGTTGATGTGGGCGGCTTCCAGCGAAATGGGTGGAAAACATGTGGGAGAGGATGTCGAAACTATCGATTGAGTAGGTCGGGAGAGTGGTGAACCATTCTAGGGCAGGGCCTTTGAGGGTGGTGGGGAAAGCTTTGCAAAAGACTGCTTCTTGGGATGTGTACAGGGCGACATGGGTGATGTAGACTTTTAGGTGTTCGTCAGGGTCGGTTTCGCCGGTATAGCGATCCAGGTTGAATGGTTCCCACTGGGCCGGGAGAGGGGTGTTGGCGATAAAATCCGTGAATGGGTGGCGGCGTCTAGGCTGGTGAGGGGGGGGCATGTGGGGCGGGGGTGGGTGGTTGATCATGGCAGGAAAGGTGGAGGTGATGTTGTGAGGAGGAATGTGGGTTGTGGGAAGATATTGTGGGTTGTAGGGTGGGATATGTGTGGTATGGAGGGCGGTGGGTATGTTGTAGGGGGCGTGGGTGGTGGGGATGGTGGGGGCGGGAGTTGGGGGTGCGGTGAGCCCCGGTTGACCGGATGGAAAGTGATGGGGATGGGTAGAGGTAACGGGTGTCTGTTGGGTGGTGGTGAAGGTGTGGGGGGTGGGATTGTATTCACTTTCTTCCTCTGTAGGCTGGAAAGCCGGAGACTTCACAACTTCAAAGGTTTCTTTGGCTTTTCCTTTCAGGTTGGGATCCGCCTCGATCCTTCGCCTGAGGCGAGAGTTCTCTTGTCTCAGCGCCTCCATTTCTTCAGCACTGCGCTTCTTCAGGTCTGCGAGTTCTTGTTGCATCTTTGCTTGGCCGTCTAGGATGGCGGCCAAGTCGGGGGTGATGCTGGGAGGTCTAGAGGGACCAGCATCCGCTTGCTTGTTCGCTCCAGCTCTGCTGCGGGTAGAAACCATCTTCAGAGAAAAAACGGGTACTAAAGGTGTTCGTCTCGTGCCCCACGGTGGGCGCCAATTGTTCCTGCAGAAGAACAAATAAGATAGATTAGGCACAAGCGTCACCTTACCATGTAGTCCGCTATCTCCTCAGTTCGGTCGATACATGTTAACTTGAACCCAGGAGGGGTTACCTGCAGAAGAGTCTTCGAAGCTCAAGTAAGTCAAAGTTCTCCTAAAGTCAAATCAGTGATTAATGAATGCGTACCTTTAAATGATGGGGTCCACGCGTATTTATAGAGCATTAATGACGTTTGACCATTTCATGGGCTGGGCCTTGACTTGGGCTCTAGGTGGGGCTTGCGAGTGGGCCAGGGCCCAAACCCAGGCCCTTAAGATTTATTGATTGCGGGGGCTTCTATCATAATGAGTGTATTGAAGTGGTCGGCTTAGGCTGTAATCTTACCAGATATGCTCGAGTAGTCGGTCTAGACCGACTACTTGCCTTGATGGCTTATGTTGGTGATATGAGGTGCAGGTTGTCCCTTTAGACGTTTAGTTTAGATTAAAACCGGTACAAGTTAGGCTAACTCGGCCTAGGCTGGATACTTGGCGGCCTCGATATGCACATTGTTTACTTATTTGGTCGAGTTTGGCTAGGTACGGTACACCAGTCCCCCAGCCTTGTCCGATATGAGTTGTCGGTCAATGATGATATGTGTTGATAAGCTAGCGGAACCGGCTAGGTGTGATACAAATGTAAACATATTATACATTATGGAATCCATACAAAACAATTATAATAATAATAATAATAATAATAATAATAATAATAATAATAATAATAATAATAATAATAATAGAATTATAGTAATATTGCTACTTATACTAAATATTCATTAATACTAATCATATCAATACTAATCGATACTAATAGTAAAATAGTAATAATATATAGTATTAGTTAAGTGAAAAACAATATTCTTACATAATTAAAATTTATACCATCTACGTGAAATGTCGGTCATTGTTAATATAACAATATAAAATATAGGTACATTGTGTGTTATGAAACTCGTAAAAAAAAAAAAAATTCATGAAATTAAGATTGAGTTTAAAATTTGTTAATAGAAACACAAATAGATATAAACAATTTAGAAAATAATAATAATAACCATATAAAATTTGAAAAATAGTTAAACTTGAAAAATATTATAAAAAAAAGTAATATATATTAACGGGTGCTAAAGTAATATGTATAGGCGTACAAAACAATAATAATAAGAATAATAAATAATATAAATAATAAAGATAATAATATTACTAAATATTCATTAACGCTAATATTGACAATAATAATAACAATAATATTACAAAATAATAATAATAATAATAATAATAATAATAGTAATAATAGTAGTATGACAAAAATTTAAATAATTAATCACATGTATTTTTGTAACAAAATAATTAAAATAATATTATTATTTTATAATAACCTTTTAAATGAAAATAATAAATTGTAATAAGTCTTTTTAGTTTTCAATAAATATAAATTTTAACTTCTAATAAGTATTAAAATAGTAGCATTAAGAAATTATGAAATTCATAAATTAATTAAAACAAAGTATAACAATTCATTATATTTATAATAACAAATAATAATAGTAAAAATAAAATTAATAATTGAAAAAAAGTATGAAAATAAAAGATAATTATTGAATAAAGTTATAATATCAATAATAGATATATTGCAAATGAAGGAAGATGATGTGAATTGATTCTTCAATATTTTTTCATAATCAAATAATCACTATGATTAAAATAATTTATCTTCAGTAATTATAAAAATAAATTAATAATAAAACTGAATTTATGGATAAATATAATAAAAATTAATAAATATTATCAATAAATATTAATTCAAAATTCATTTAGTAATAATTAAATAAATAATTTAAAATAAAATATATTTATTGATTGGAGTAATAATAATAATAATTATTATAATAATATTATTGATTACCAACTAAAACTCCATTCATAATTAAATAAATTTAAAATAATTAAATAAATTAACTAATTGATAATAAACCTTTAGAAATTAATCATATAATTATTAATTGCAAATGTATAAATTTAAAAGATTTCAAAACATATGAAAAAAAGAACAATTCATGATTAAAAAATTAAAAACAATGATTAGAATTAATTGGTTAATTAATGAATTTTTTTTAAAAACAAATCATATAATTATTATTGTATAAATCAATTCCAATTTGTATACGCACAATTCATTGCTAAATTGAATTTTTTATTTATTTAGATTTCAATCTTGATTATTAAAAATAATTTCTTTATAAGCTTCTTTATTACAATATTATTTAAAGTAACATTACTTTTTATATTTATCTATATAAGAATAACCATTATTTGTTGTGAGATATATAGATCGTAAAATTACACTAACTGAAATATTAATATAAACTTTAAATTTAATAATTAAATATAACCATTTAAAACGATGATTACGATATAAATTTATGACGATATATCTTTTAGATTGAAAATATATATTATATTATATTATAGTAAAATATATTTAATTATTGTACAATATTATATTATATTTTATTATTAGGAGTTAGTCACTTATATAATAATAATAATAATAATATTAATACCAATAATATAATTGTGATTAAAACAATTTGTCTCCATTGTAATTAAAAATATATATATATAAATATTGTTACTAACCTCCTAAATAAAAATAATAAAATATAATAAATATTTTTAATTTTTAATAAATACAAATTCATCTTCCAGTGAGTAGTAAAATAGTACTATTAAGAAATTAATAAATAAAAAAAATAAAATAGAGCAGCTAATTATAATTATATTAACAATTAATAATAGTAAAAATAATGTTAATAATTGAACAAAAATATTCAAAAGGAAATATAATTATGAAATAAAATTATAATATCAATAGTAATGATAAATATAGAATTAAGGAAGAGAATGTAAATTGATTCTTTGATATTTTTTTTCAAAATCAAATATAATTACTATAATTAAGATAATTTCTCTCTACCATAATTGTAAAAATAAATTAATATTGAAACTGAGCTTATAAATGAAAATAATAAAATTGTAATAAATTTAAAAGATTTCAAAAAGTATGAATAAAAATCAATCCATTCATAATTAAAAAATTAAAAACAATTAATAGAATTAATTGGTCAATGAACAAAGATTTAGAAACAAATTATATAAGTATCGATTCTAAAAATATTTAATCCTTTAAAATTATTCTCAATCATATTTCAAAATAAAATAATTATTATTTTGAAAAGGTGAAATTTATACAAATTTAAAATAGAAATAATCGATTACAGTTTTATGAGTTTGGTAATATGAATGGCAAGAGCTCGTAAAAGTAGAAGGACCAATATCTTTGAAATCAATCAATTTGAACTAAAAGAGCAAATTGCTTTTATTAAACTAAAACATCAATCTCTATTTTTATCGTTTTTCTTATGCAGAATGTTTATAGTGTCACATTATTTTTCTTTAAAATATTTTTTAACAATAATATTACCATGTCTTTTACTTCCTTATCCTACCTATATATTATAGTTAACACATTCAAAATTTATTTATTCAAAATAAGTTGAATTATATTATTTTTCCTAAATAAAATTAAAAAAATTGATAGGCTAGTTCCTAATAAAATTGAGGCAATGTTTTGCCTTTTCTTCATCAGGTTGAAAGAGATATCTTACCATAATATTTTCGAAAGACACATGTAGAAAAAGAAAATAAGATAAATGAAGTTTGTAAAGATTGTCCAATTTGTAAGATCTCTCTTATGCTACTACTCTAAGATTACTTAAACAGAAACTTCTTACATTTATCTTTTGTATAAATTTATCCAAATAAATTCAATACAAGTAAAGAAAACATAATATGAATATGAGGCAAGTAAAGCCATCCAATTTTGATCGCATCTCGTAAGAATGGCATAAGTTTTTGCTGATTTGGCAAATCAAACCCACGTATAGGAGAAAAAAGAAATAAATACTATATAATCCCAATTACAACTTCAACTTTTCACCATTAGTCTGACATGAAACTATTACTTGGGACCAATGTCCTTAAGTACACATATGCTCCTCTCCCATAGCAGATATAAAAGACAACCAAATCCATCACTGATCTGCGTCATACAAATTAACATCAATATAAGAATAAGCAAATTATGAAAGTTTAACAAAGAAACGAAAAATGTTTCTTTCAGGTTTGGAGATACAGGGAGAAATCAAATGCATTTGTTAAGAAAATCCATTTCAAACATTTAACCATAAATCATGAAAAAAGAACAAACCTTTAACCACAAACCATGAAACCCATTACAAAACTTTAATAAGAAACCATCAAACATGAACAAACCTTCACAAACTTAGCATATCTTTGTCGTATAAAAGGTAAACATCCAATCAAGATTGCATACAATAAAACACAACATGACCATGCATCTAATGTTACAACATCATAGACCTTATTACGACTTCCACAAGTTGTATGCAGCAATCCATCTCCCTAGAAATTTTCACATGGTTAAGCCAATAAGAAAACCCATATGCTTTACCTAAAGTGGTTGAAAGCATATAATATCTTACCTTAAGATGTTGGGGTAAAACACTAAGAACAAAATAAATTATTTTCAAGTTCTTTTTTTTCGTGATCCACCAGTACATTCTCAAGCTGCAAGGACATAACAACATTTGTGTGAAAAACGCAAGACCAAAGATAACCATGTGGTGCAATTTGAACTTGAAAATGGAGAAAAAGAACCTTGAGATCCCTGTGGAAGACACCTTTAGTGTGACAGTAGCTCCCTGTTGGAACAACTTTCTACATTCACCTTTGACGTTTACCTTTGCCTGCCTCTGAATATAAAATTCATCAAATGCCTAAAATGCATCAATGACAAAAATATAGTCTTCATTAATTTATATTTTTTTACATGGAAATTCAAATATCAGTTATTCATAAGATAATAAAATTATTATTCATGAAGTATGAAATAGAAAAATTAGTATACCTTCCCTGAATAACACCTGAAGATTGCTTCAAATGGGATTGGTCTTGTGAAATATACAATTGTATAAGTGCTATGCAATAAACATATCATAATTTAGTATAGTGTGATAAGAATAAACCAATCTTACGAAAATGATAAACAACCTAATACATATAATAGTAGAAAAAACCAAGTTCATGTAAATACCATTTACAATCATTTGAAGCCTAATTAGTAAACCATGTGATGGCTCAGAAATCGTACTTTAGAAAGAAGAGCCTTAATTCTCAGACATTAAATCCAACTCCAACATCCTCACTAATCAGACACGGATTCCACTTGATGAGGGGTCTACACTGCCATTGTATGTATGATTTGAAAGAAAATTGTAAATAATACAAACACACACGATAAATCTACTATAAATAGTAAAAGAACTGAGATGTAATGGTTGGATCTACAACAGCATATCCAACAACTACTTGAATAGGTAAATAGTGCAATTCAAAAGTCACAATCATATACATTAAGGTATACCCCATGACTATTTTTTCACCAGAATAAAACATGAAGCCTTAGAAGTGTAGTGTTACCTTACAAATGTAAAGATAAACATTTTTTTCACCGATATTTCAGAAGGACTGCACCAACATCTGGACATATGGCTTTAACTCTCTAACAATCAAACTAATGAAGCTCATCAACCTAGGAACAGGGAAAACACGAAAATTTGAGATTTAGAAAAAAATAGTATTAGCAAAGATAAACAAAAAAAAAATAGAAGAATAACCTTCAAGTTTATGGTGATAAAAAATAAGTAGAAAAAAATATAACCTTCAAGCTTCAACCCAGGAAACACAAAAGAACACAAAAATCTTATATGCCAGAAAAAGAAGAAGAAGAAAGAAACAAAAAAGTAGTTGAAGAAGAACCTTACCTTCAAGTTTATGGTGAAAAAAATTTAATAAACAAAGTATTATAAAAATGTTACCTTTTGTTCATCTGAAAACCATTCTATTGCATTGACTTCGTCAAATAAAAAAAACCCCTAAAAATTGAAGAACCTATTAAAGCATATAATAAGCTTAATAATCAAAAGATTAAAAAACTGATAAATAATGCTATTAGACCAATATATCAATAAAAAAAGGAAAAAAGTAAAAGTTGGAAACCAAAACCTATATATCTTACCTTTTAACTCAAAAAAAAGTAAGCCTTTAGACATGTAGACAAAGAAGATAATAAGAAAAATGAAATCTAAAAGGTTTGGAAGGAATTGCAGAGGAAGAGTTGTGAGAAAGAAAGGTACGGAAGGGTGCCACGAACAAAAAATAGAGATGAAGGAAGGTCTGGAAATGACCATAAACCTGGTAAAGGAAGGAGAAGATTTCACAAATCGGAAATGGGTGTTGCAAATGGTGTAGATCGCATTTGGTCTTTTGGTCTAGTGTGAATAGTAATTAGGATTTTCCTTTTAGGAGGGAAAAATCAGAGGGTGCAAATGGGAGTTTGGGCATCTGAAAGTTTGAATTTGAATTTTATCATCAATGCTCGTCAATTCAGACACGTCCATCATCAATCATCACAACTGAAGAATTGATTTGCAAGGAGAAGACTGAAAAACCTAAATCAATGAATTCTTTAAAGAGTAAACTGAAGGCAAGATAGTAAATTAACGAAAGAAAATGATAAAAGACAAAAAAACCAAATCTTTCCCAGCTGGTACAATAAAAACAGGGGTATAAACGAAAAATAAAAATTGTAAAATGACAAAAAAACCACAAAAGAGGACAACTGTCAAAAATTTAAATAGAGGTGTTTAGGTATTATCCCTACCAGTTTGTTTTCTTATAGTTACAGTAGATGATGACCAAATTGAGACAACGAAAAATTTGAGGATCAAACTGAAATTTCATGACAAATAGTAAGACCAAAAGAGTAATTTAACCTCTTTTTTATGTGTCACATGTTATTTAAAAACAATATTCTCTGTACGGATAGTAAAAAAGAGAAAGTTTATTCTTTTTATTATTATTTTTTCTTTTATCAGACAGCTTAAAAATATTTTTATTTATATTTTTTTTCTAAATTAATCACTCCTGACCACGTTAAGGAATCTTTTTGGTTTCCCTTTGAGCTTATAAGTTTTACAAGGGAAAGTCAACACGGTTTTATGCAAGTGATTGACTATTGATGGTTAGATCATGTGGCCGTGCTGTTGGATTCCTTTCAGGCATCATTCGTGGTACACTGTCTGATACATATTTTCTCAAATGTCAAACATTTCGGTTTTCAATACAATTTTCTCTGTTTTCATCATCATCACTTATTCTTGCCTTCTAAGAGAAGGAAATTCATGCTATGTACTGAATGTTTTTAGGAGAACAACGTTTTCTCAGAAGTAATAATAATATCGTTGTTCTTGACAAAAAAAAAAGTTACGATTAAACTAAATTCAAATACAAACATGCACTCGATTTCTTGAATTCATATCAATTTTAATAAAAAGATATTCAGATTAATCACACGTCATATTACCATTTTTGTTTTATATCATATTCTCATCTTCATTTACATATAGAGATGACAAATAAACCCGTCCCGTGGGATTACCCGAATCCGTTCCCATTTTGACGGGGAATACTCGCATTGACTGGATATGGGATATGGGCACGGGTATGGGTATGGGGAATCCCGACTTTTTCAATTGTGTATGGGGATGGGTATGGGGATGTACATATCCCCGCCATAATACCCGTCCCCGTTTAAATTATTAAAATATTCCCAATTAATTAAATAACCATATATATATATATATATATATATATATATTATTTTTTATTTCTTCTAATTATTTGGTTTGTCATGAAACTCATTTGCATCTCAATTATATTTTTCATCTTATCATAACATTTATGTAATTAAAAAATATGTATGTCAATTAAAATATTTTATGTCTCACATTTGAATATTTCTATTATTTGTTAATATTTTTATTTATTATATATTTTTCTTTCACATATAAATGTTTAATACTCTCAATTTAAGTATTTAATAGCACAAACCTTTCGTTTACTAGGTAATATAAAAAAAAATCCTTTACTTATTATTATTATTATTATTATTATTAGTTTTTGTTTCATTTGAAGAATTCTTTTGTTTCACTAAAACAATTTTTGTTATTTCTCAACCACTATGTTGATATTTGAAAATTTTTCTTATATCTCTAAGATATTTTTCAACTTATCATACCTATACATTTGTTTTCCTTTGTGCGATTTCTTTCAATAGTCTCTCAAATTGTTAGTAAACATTTGTTAAATTTTAATATTATTATTTCTTGTTTATTTTCATTATGTAGAATACTATTTCGATATATTTTATCTAATTATTTTTTATTTTTTAACTCATTATCAATCACACTGTAATTTTTCCAGTATAATTGTATAAATAACTTTTATTTAGTACAATATAAAAATTTAATGTAATTGTCATAAATATTTTTTTATGACCATCCAACATAATTGAAATTCAAAAGATACAAGATCTATGTTAAAATTTTTATTATTATGATTATTATTTGTTTTTTGTATCATTTTGATCAAGTAATGTATTATAACTTTTATTAGTGTATAAAAAAGGAGATTCATTAGAATTTAAAAGATTGAAGTAAAAAATTATTTAAAATATATTTTAATATGAATATTTGTTTTCCTTTTATTTTTTTTATAAAATATTTTTAAATTTTATCAACTAGGTTTCATTAATGTTTGTAAATTTAATAAATGTGTTGGTTCTCATGAAAATTTATTTGGTATATAATTTAAAATGTAAACAATTATAGTTTATTTTAAACTTTTATTGTGATTATTATTTGTTCTTTGTATCATTTTGATCAATGATGTATTATAACTTTTATTAATGTATAAAAAAAATATTCGTTACAATTTAAAAGATTGAAGTAAACAAACATTTAAAATATATTTTAATTTGAATATTTGTTTTTCTTTTATATTTTTTAAACAATATTTTTAAATTTTATCAACTAGGTTTCATTAATGTTTGTAAATTTAATAAATGTAAATTTATCAACTATTATATGATATTCTATTTTAATATTTATGTAACTATAATCCTTTTATTTTTATTAAAGTAGAAAATTTATGTTATTTTGATATTTGAATTGTTTATAATTTTAATATTAGCATATTTTGTTTTTAGCACTAGATTTAAACTTGTGCGTTGTAAAGCCTACTTTATTTTTCTAATTTTATTTTGCCTTAATTAAAGGGGCTGACCCAAACTTGTTGGGCCTAGGGCTGGCCCATAGGGAGCCAAACTCCCTAATCTGCCCTAACCCCACTCATCCGTCTCATTTCAGAAAAACAGATCTCCCTTACTCCTTTCTTAAGCTGCTGCGAACCTCTGCTAGGGTTTGTCCCTCCGTCACATTCAAGCTAGTTCAACTTCGTTCTCTTTCAAGTAAGTTAGTTCTTGAACCATACTCTTCCCTGTTAAGTTGTTTTTCGTGGTTATGTTGGGGTTTACATTAGTAAACCCAATCTTTCTTCTATGCCGTTGTTTCCAGCTCTTAAACTTGCTCTTGGAGCTGCTGTGGTTGTGAACTTTGGTGTCGAAGTAGTTTGCTAGCTCTTTCCAGGTAAGGGAAGCTAGGGTTTTCATATTTTGATCATATGTTGACTATTTTACCTCTATTTAGTGATTTATATGCCTGGATGATGTTTGGGTTTGGATAAAACTGAATGGAAAAATGTTTGGAGTTGGTGTGTTGCTATTGTCACGTGAAATAGGGGACGTAAGCTGTTATTTTCGCCCAAGCGAGCTCATCTCGCCTAAGCGAGAGTAGCAGCACCTCGCCCAGGAGTTTTGCTCGAGTACTCGCTCAGGCAAGCGAGTTGTGTTTTGAGCGAAAGACCATCCCGCTCAGGCGAGATGGCCTCGCCCAAGCAAGCAGTCGCAAAACTTCCAAGCCCTCTGTCACAATCTCGCCTAATCGAGAGTCTACAGCTTAAGCGAGGGCATCCCTCTCGCCAGAGCGAGGGCTTCTGGCTTGAGCGAGATCTGCTGCAGGCCACACTGTTTTCTTCACTTTGTTGTTATGGATTATTTGATTGGTTGATTTACTCTATGAGGCTTGTGAATATGCATGGAATATCTGTGGTTATGAATTGGATTGATGTGTTAGTGTGATCTCGGCATGTAAAACAAATGAGATGGTTGGTAATGAAAATGGCATGGTATTAGTATGAGATATGATTCTATATTATGGATGAAACATGTTATTGGTATGGTTTGAACGTAATTCCATGAGTCTCTAGGTGAGACTTCATGGTGGTGCCTCAGTTGGTCGAGACGTAATTCCATGACCCCTGTTAAGGGGAGTTCATGGTGGTGCCCCATCTATATAATTTAGTAAGGATTCAAGGTAAGGTTGCATCCTGACACTCTAAAGAGTCAGTTAGTCTCACATAGAGCGGACCGACTCTTGTGGTGAGAGTAGTAGGAGGCCTGAAATTCATTAAGGGCTAACCTTGTGTGTGGGGGGATGAAACATTGTAACACTTAGCTCGGGAGAGCAGCTCGGTAGAACAGGGAAATCCACCACAAGTGCAAGCATCCGTTGAATCCGACTAATTATATATATCCGGATGAGTCGTGTCTCGAGTCTTAGTGTATTGTTTGGAAGGTCATAACATGATTGGATGATGTATGAATATTGGACTGTGAAAGTGTATATGATTGTATGATAAATCCTTTTTCGCTCTAACTTACCCTTTTTGTTTGTTGTATGTTTTATGTGTGTGGTTTTCTCTCCTTGCGATGATCATCGATTTATTGATGTGAGTAGATGCGAGAACTCCTCGTGGTCAACAGGGAAATGGTGATTACACTGCTTAGTCATATGGATTTGGACTTTGCTCGTAATGTCTTTTGTTAGGGCTGTGGCCCATGTATTGCATTATTTTAGAACTGTATTTTGAATATTTTAGATCTTTTACCTTGTTTTGTATTAGCATCATGGTGTGCCTCGATTAATGCCTTCTAAGTACCTTGGATACCTATAGGAGTGATGTTATACTTCTTGACTCAGCTTCTCATATTATTCTGTGTAATGGTTTCATTTAATTATTTTATTACTTAAATGGGACGTTACATGCGTACGCACATGTTTGTTGATGTTTGTTTTTGTGGTTTTTAAGCTAGTAAATATATATTAAATTAAAAAAAATAAAGATTGAGAAAAAAATTAACAAATATTTTTAAGTTTATAATTAAGTTTTAAATAGAATCAACATGAAGAATAATATAAAATTTAGAAAGTTAATATGTGTGTAATGTAAAAAGTAAACTCTTTAAGAATACAAATGGTAGAACATGTACAAAAATGTAGAATGAATTCTCTAAAAATACTAAGGATAGACTATGCAAGAATATGTAGAGTGGACTTATAAAAATACTAAGTATAGACCTATTATAGGGCATCATGAAGTAGGAAAAATTTATTTAAAATACTGATAGTGGGATTTAGGGATTACAGAAGTATGCCTCGCCCAATTGATCGAAAGCCAAAGCTTATGAAAAAATCAAGAAACAAAGGGCCTACACATAATACTTTACAAAGATGGTGTAAGTGAAGGATGCCATAAAATGGGTTTGTAACTTGTTAGGAGAGCTTCTAACTCATTAGAAGCATGCTATTTATCCCCTATTAAGACGTCAATGACGACAGAAGCAAAAGGGTGAAGTAATTCGAGAAGACAAATAAAATAACAAGCGCAATAGAGACTTAATGGGTATTAACCACTCAAGATATGTGGATTCCAAAACTGCTAAGGGTAGTTCTTAGGATAGTTATAAGAAGATTTGGCATGTAACTTGTTTAAATTTTATATTCAAAATCTTGTAGCTATTTGGGAGGGTTAGAAAATATAAATAGGTTTATTTTTGTATTTTATAAGGGTGACAAATGATGGAACAATACATACATTCTGAGAAACGTTGCAAATGGGAAAATAATGGCTAATCCAGTGTTGGTTGTTGCAATTTGAGTCACTGCTCTCATTGATTTTTGTTACAAATTTCTTTGCTTTCCTTAGTAATTTATTTCTTTCAATTTACTTCGGTATTCTTTTTATTTCATTACAACATGTGTAATTCCCTTCATACCACCACACAAACCACTTTAGATTTTACCATCTTTACATTACATTACATCCATTTTTATTGTATTCCCATTTCTATTATTATTTAAAAAACCAAAAGAAACAAAATTCTAAATTATGTTATGAATGAGATTCTCATTGAAATCCAAGTAAAAAAGAGATTGGATTGATTAAGTGTTTGAGTGAGACTTGTTCACAAAATTAGCGATTTTTACATTTAATTTTCTTCATGGACACTTAAACTCAAAACACTCTAGTTAGATTGAAAAATAAGTGTTTGCTATGCTTGTGGAAAAAGAACTCACGTTGAGTCAATTTAGTTGCAAACAAAAATAAGATAACGATCAAAACTAAATCCCCGAGAAACAAATTGGCACACTTGATGGGACCACTTGTGTATCACAAGAGGGTTAGTTCAAAATTTAGCAGTGTTTGAAATTGAGAAATGGGTGTGAAGAACAATGTTTCAAAACACATAGTTCAAATATGTCCAAAACTACAAGACATCCTATGACTAGCGTAAATTTGGGTACTAAAGAATAAAGCAGGGGAATTGTGGAAAGTTAAACAATTGGCAAAAATGCATCTTTGATGCTAATGAGAAGTAGTCTTATTATTATTAATGAGTGTGTATTTTTGCCCTCATTTAATGTTTAATTTTGGATTTTTAATTGAATTTTGTTCTTAAACGATTGATTTAATTGGGATTTCATATAATTGGTTTTATTAAGCATGGGATCAAAAAACATGTTAAAAATAGCTTTTTAGTTCCATAAATGTTCTTTGGATATTTTGAGGTGTGTTAGCGCAGTTGCAGCTAAGTTGAACTCATAAAGGTATGGAAATAAATTGATTAAAACTTTCGACACCTTAAAGATAAATCCAAGAATAGAAAATTATCAAAATCACAAAAATGCAAGCGAAACATTGCATGAAGAAGGCAGGAAAAGCTTGAAAAAGTGAAGAAGTTTAGTTAAGCCAAGAAGAGAGAACGGACAACAAAAATTGGACCTTGTGGTTTTCTCTATCTTTTTCCAGAAAAAGAGCTTTGATAATTCATAAATATTTGTGATAAAAGATAATTGGGGGAGATTGCAAGTGGTTGATTTGGAAAATTAATGCAAATATTAGTTGGTGATAATTTATCATATATCTCTAAGTAATTAATTTAGTTAATTATATCAGATATTGATATTATCAACCAACTATATTTGTCAAATAATTTTAAAATTGACTATTATTATTTTAAAGATATTTTGAGAATTTTGAAAGGTCGAAACCTCGGAGTTTGCGAACCCTTATGAGGCCTACTTTCGTTCTCTCTCCTCTCTTTTCTTCTATTTTTATTTTATTTTTGTATTCCATGGAGGGCTAAGCTTCTCGAGTTGGCTCCACTATAATTTCATTATGGATTCTAAGGTTACAATGCAATAGTTGGTTTGTTCATTGAATTATTTTTGAGATTAATTAATCAAATAGAAAGTAATGAATTCAAATCTACATGCATGCTAATCATATGAGTTGATGGGTTTTTAAATTCAATTGAGACTTTACTTTAATTTTATTTAGAAACTTTCATGTGATTAAATGAGTTTTTACCAATAATTGAGACTTTACTTTGGCTAATGGTAATTACTCTAATTAAAATTACTCAAGACTTTACTTTTATTAATTAAGCTTTTTATTTGGTGAGGAGATAAAAGAATAGATATGATTAGACATAGTAAAATTTGATTGAGATTGTACTTTGGTTGAATTTACTGTGGATAATCTAAAAGTTCTCACTTTTAATTGAGACTGTACTTTGGTTAAAAGTGAGAATGCCAACAAATTAATTGAGACTTTACATTGGTTAATTTGTAAATCTACAACAATAATTAATTGATCAATAATCTTTAGATAACTGATGATGGATCTATTTTGAAAAAGTAGTATAATCAATCTATTTTTCTTTGTCATTGTTTTTCTTATATATTTTCATCTTTATCTTATTCTATTATTTTTCCCAATTTTATTTGACTATCCTCCTTGTATAGTTTTTATAAGAACTAATTTGTTAGAAATCAATTCTGTGTTCGTTGGGAGAAGACTTTGGTTTACTTTACCCTTTCTATTTTCTTGACTACTTTCTAAACAATATTGGAGTTGTTATAGATAATTAGTATTAATTTGATTGCGACAACGACAACGTTATGACTACTTATTGTAAGATTTGAAGGACTTTCTTAGCTAAGAAGGAGGGTTGAATTTGTTGTTATCGAAACAAAGGTGCAATTCAAATTTATAAAAAGCCTTTACTTTGAATTAGATTGACCAAAAAATTAGCATGCAATCTCTATTGGAACATACATTTTCAATCGATTATCGATTGAAACAGTTAATAAATTGATTTCATTTAATAGAGAGTCAAACATATAGACCTTTATGATTCAACAGATTAAAACAACAATTCAACAAACTAAAAAACTAAAAAAATTATGCTAAAAACATAATTAATTATAAACTTAGAATCTGGTAGTGCAATTAAGTAGTACAACAAGGTTACAACTCCATATTATATCAAAATATCAAAATACTATAAAAAGTTGTTTAAAACATTTTTCTTAAAATTTTTTTGAATAACGAACAAGCAAGGAAAAGAAGATCAAACAAATACATATAAAATTTTATACTAGTTCACTCAAATCTGAGCTACATCCAACTTGTCAAGGCAACCTTAGCCTGACTTTGCACTATTTCAAAATTTTACAAAATCCAACAAGATTATACTTTTGAGAACACAAGACTACACCAAGACCCTTGAATCCCACAATAATCTAAACAACAACATAGAAGACTTTCCACTTACAGATCTGGAATCACAACAGACAACACCCATAAACCTAAGAAAGACCAAACCTTGGTGTTGGCTCTCCCCAGCCAACCAAACATCTTTCTTCAGGACTTTTTCACCAAGCAAAACATTCCAAGAATCAAAGAACACCTCACGAACAACTGCATATCTGTTTAGTTCTGAGAAAGAGAATTTTCCAAAGTATTCAAACTAATTTCGCACTAAAAATTCAATATTGTTATTGCTCTCTCTGAAAAAAATAGACTTTATAGTGTGTTTGTTAGCATATTCTACAGTGTGATTTATCTGTTCAAGTTGTTAATTTCACTTGACTTAAGTGAAATTAGTTGATTGATTGATAATTCAGCTGATTTAATGTGTTAATAACAAAACTATAGCAGCCAACCAATTAACTTGTTAAAAACCCAGTTAACAAACTAAAAGACTACAACCAGAGACAAGACACCTATTCTATGTCAAATTCTCTTCATGTTAAGCTCCAATATTCAAGCTTCAAGATCCTCACATGTTAACTAGATTAAGCATACATTAATCTTGATAAACACACCATCTCTTCAAGTCTTCATCAATCTATGATAACCTCATCAAGTCTCTATGTAATATCTTCATCAAATCTTCATGCATCAAAGTCATTTGTGTTATCCCTAGAAAGAGGAGAACACGTACCCCTAGGAAGAAATTTTAATGGAGCATGATTTTCCATGCATATACCTAATGAAAGGTATCCTTAGGGCATGCAACATCCTCACTAGTGTTGGGTTCTAGTAGGATGCATAATATAGGTAGAAACAATGACTTTGATAGTATAGCGACTAAAATATCCAATGCTTCATTGGCATTGTTGAGGCAACAAATAGATGATAGCATTTATGAGATGATGCATGTGTTGTCCAATCAAATAACCATTGTTTTGAATCCTTTAGTTTAAACAACAGTTGATAGTTTCCAAAGGTTAATGGATTAAATGGCACAAATAGGGGATGCCTTGACAATCCCTTGAGAAAAAAATGTCGAGAACCAACATAAATCATAAGAAATTGTTATACAATAGCTTGATAATGTTGGTAAATTCCACCAAGATCTAGGTAGAAATTTCCAAAATGCTTATGTGATTTCGATTCACTTTTGTTTTTTGTGAAATATGGTGTTTGATATTGATGAATCTGCTCTAGGCCCAATCCATGGCTCACATCCACCTCAAGGCCCAAGCCCAATCAAAGGCCCAATAACAAGAAGCATGTTAAGAAAGATTCAAATAGGCTTCCCTTAATATGGCCAAAATTCTCATGGGCTTCAAATGCTCTTTTCATGGGCCAAGGAGGATGTTAAAATATGAGAGGTTGTGTGTCAAAACATTAGTATAGACTTTAATTTTGGGCCAATTGTTAGGCCATGCTTTATTAAATAATGGGATATCGAACTTGTTGACTAGCTTGCAAATTGGGCTAATTCAAGCGCAATTGTGCACTTGGCCGAGAATTGTTCTCCAAGACTCATTTCCACATGGTGCCAAGAATGAGACATGTGAAGGATGCCACTTGGCATGTGATCCTTTCCTTCTTTGCATCCAATGGTTCTGTGAGCAACTTAGAGAGCATGCATTTATATTTCATTTCCGTTATCATTTAAGTTGCATTAAGGAAGGCTCCTTGATCGAGGTCGTACCCGACCAAATAGAACAGTTAAATGTAATACTCGAGAGTTAACCCAAGGTCGTCTCCCAATGACCAAACCTTTCATTCAAAGGTTTCCAGATTGCAATTTAACACAAAGGGGGGTGGCAGATTCAAATGCTTATAATAGATTAAACAAAACGTAACGGTGATTAAAACATACTGACTTCCTTGATTCAAATACAATTTCACTTATCATAGGTCACCAAATTAACACCTCTGCCTACTCTTAATCCACTAGACAATAACCCACTAAGCGAAAGGTACAATCCAGTTTCATTACGCAATTAAGCAATGCATACATCCATGAATTTGTGACAGCCAAGCTACACATTAAGCATGAACATAACCCAACCTAAACATATGCACCCAATCTATAAATTAAGCATAAACAGATGAACCACATACACTCCACGAATATAAGATAAAGTGATGGCAGAATTCACAATACCAACAGAACCTCAAAGCTTCATTGCATTTTTTATCAAGGAGTCAATAAACGAATTTAGCAAGCCATGAAAATGGAGCAACTAAACACTTCAAAATGGAAATGACCAAAATAGAACATCAAACCCTAACTTGGGTCTTATTGAAACACAAATTCAAGAGCACATGTGATTTCTAAAGCTTTAACAGAACAAAGATGGCTTTTGTGATATAAAAATCGAAAACCCCACACATGGGTGTTGCTCCAAGTCAATACAATCCAGAAAACGAAATGCCCAAGCTAGCAAATGAGTTGAAAACATAAAACCCACATTCGGTGCTGTCAACAATGCATAAAAACCTTAAAAATGAGTGCTAAAACGTGAAAAATGAAGAAGGCACCTCCATGGGTCACTAACCAAAGCTTAAGGACGTGAAAATGGAGAATAAGCAAGATGATGGTGTAGACATGTTACAAAAATGTCATTCTGGTAAGCAGAATTACAAAAGTGCCACTATAGGCTAAAAATGTTGGCCCAATGATGTAGACAAGCTCATTCGCATGGTGTAGACATGGCAATGATGTGGAAATTATGTGGCAACTCTCTCTTGACCTTTTTATTAGCATCCAAGATCTAAAATTTGCCTCGCAAAGTACTTGAAAATAATTAGAAACAAAAATTGGACCAATTAATGCCAAATTACTCAAAATTCAAAATAATTGTCAATGAAGCCAAATTGAGGAAAATGCACTAACAAAAGACAAATAAGCACTACATAACCATCAAGATGGGCACAAAAAGGCAATGGAATAAGGGAAAATAATGACTCATCACTCCTCTACTATAAATGAGAGCTTCTTATGCTTGTGTAAAGGTTACTCTTGATTAATGGTAGATGCCTTGATGTTGGGATCACTCCTCACATTTACCTTATTAAGAGCCATGGCTAGGATTCTCCTTAGTATCCTCTAGCCACCTTCTTATAGGATAGAACCTATTCTAAACTTCTACTTTTACTAAAACACCTCATTATCACAAGGGCCTTCTTCCTTGAGACCATCTTCAAGGTGTTGCACTCTCTCATGGAGCCTCTCCATTCCACATCCATACTTGGAGCTCCATTAGAAATTATTTAGAAAACCTAGTGAAAATACCCACTGGACATTAAGATAGTAAGTTATCTAGATGTGAGAGTTCACTTCTAGAGGTTCTAGAGAAGGAGAGTTATGGTTTAATCAAAGAAACAACATAAGATAGGCATTATAACAAGATAATTGAATGGGAATAAGATAAACAAAGAAGAAAATGAAAGCATAAAAGATGAAAATGGAGCAAATGGAGCACGCCACTCTTAGGTGAGCACCAAAAGTCCAACTCTTTCCTAGATATGAGTGTTGAATGCCACCACTTGATAGATCAAGATAAGGCCATATAACAGAACTCTACTCCTTGGAGGTGAGTTCATAGAAATGGTTGAAGAAATATAAAAAATTTACTCAAATTGATAAGCTTTTGTACTTGTCTAGGAGCACCCCTTAAATAGAGAGTTTTAGGGGCTTCTGAGCAATAAAAAAAGTATAAAAAGGTGTTTAGAAATTACAAAACTTTAGTTTCTAGAAGCATCTTCTAGGAGTGGCACAAACTAAAGGATGGTGGGAAAACCAAGAGTGATTCTTGGGGTCAAGATTAAAGGAGGCCAAGGAATGTGTCTCATATGTCTCCAAAAAGTGGCCAACATGTGGTAAAAATAAAGGAGGCCAAAGGTACAAAGGTACATTTGCTTTATGCTTTTACTTTTTGGTTTCCTCTCTCCTCCACCTAAGCTCCCTGTCATCTCCACTATACACCTAGGATTATGCCATGTTATCTAAGTCTTATTAGCCTAATTATACCTACAAAACACATAAACATGGATTAGCATGTTGCATTAAGTTAACAAGTCAAACCTAGTTAAGGGTCAACAAGTCAACTAAGTTTGAGTCAACCAAGTCAACTTAGGGAAATTCAAACATAATGAAAAACAATGAAAGGAATAAAGGATTATGGAACTCCCTTTCTAAACAAGCTTAGTTTTCCTAAGAATGTGCCTCCATCCTTGGTTAGGGTCAAGAATACAACATTAGGCGAAGTCAGAATGCTGATCATTTGTTAAATAATTTGAGACTTAATGAAAGGAGGAATGTTGATTATATGAGAGATGACTTTGGTTAAAATTACAATAAAAAATAACCATATGAGACACCAATATGGTTATCCAGAGTTAACTAGGGTATGAATCTTAAAATCTATAATTAACATTATTTTATATCCATATCCTAGAGTGTATTCTCAAAACTGAGTTACCAAGGGGGTATAAAATACCTAAATTTTTTAGATTTGTTAATGAGATATGCGAATAGATTATGGAACATGTTTCTAGGTATGAAATTAAGTGCGGTGATTTATCTATGAGTGAAAATTTAAAGAATATTTTCCTTGCTCTTTGACAAAATATGCTTTCGCATGGTTCACCACTTTACCCCTAAATTTGATTCATAGCTAGTATTATTTAGCAAGAAACTGATGCAATTTAAGATAGTTCTTTGTTAAAGATTAACACATGGAAGTGTATCTAACCTTATGAGAAGAGTGAGCAAAACAATTTATGAAAAAAATGAGAGAAAGCTCCTGAGTGATTGATCCATGAGTTTTATGTCAACTTTCTGATAGTTATTAAGCATAATTGGCTTAGAAAGGATCAAGGCAAAGTTTCTTATTGAAAATTATATTTAAACTAGGGCAAAACAGCCACCCTACATAATTTTTGAATGAAAAATACCCTTTTTGAACCTTGACCTTAAACACACATATGAGCCTAAAATATAGGGAAATAAAACCCTTCTTACTGATCAGAATGATACAATGAATGTGTGTGTGCCATGAAAGGAATGATGAGATATGATTATGGATAAATGAATAAAGTTAGGGTATGCTGAAAGCATACCCAAGAATGCAAAAGAAAATGAAAACTGCAGCCAAAAGAAAACTGAATTGGGACACTCTAAATATGAAAATAATAAAGCAAAGGAAGTAATTAGAGGTGTACCCAAAAGGAATGAAAAGAAAAGAAATTGGGTTGTAGAAGAAGAAAAATAAAAGAAAAGATGGTTGGAACAAGTTTGGACTCATGGCACTTGGACATTGTTGTTTTTCCTTTTTAGCAACAAGTCTTGCTTATCTTGAAAAACAAAGATCTTTGGTAGTCCAGCCACATTACAAGCCCAAAATACCTTAGTGATCTTTACCAATCATGTGTACATAGCTGTTAGGAATGAAAATATAAAGCCAAGTGGGCAATTGCAAAGGATGCTAAGAGAGCAAACACTTTGACCACTTGGGAGGATGCAATTCTACACTTAAACAGAAAATCATTTGAGAGAAACACTTATATTAGTATAGTTCATAGTAAATATCTTGTAAAAGCTATGCAAGGAAGAAAGCTTTTCCATGTTCATCTTGTATACATCATCATGAGCAACTAATTTCTCCCTAGTTGGATTGAATGTAACTTCTAAACTCTCTCTATATTACATCTTATTATATATGTATTGTGTTTTTATTTTTATGTGTTGGTTACATTATTTGTGTTGCACTCTATGGTGATTTGGCCAATCATCATACCTCATCAACACTAGATGTAGAGATATTTGGTCTAATGTTTAGATCCAATCAAGTTTCCTGACCCTTGGCATATACAAGACATGTTGCATGATCAATTGGTTTAAAGAGTCTTGTTCTCAAAGTAAGGGTTCCTCCACCTGGATTGGGAAATCCTGCTTCTAACACCAATAAGTTCTCTCTCACAGACATGTGGTTTGATCTACAAGTTAAGCATACTTCCATGAACACTAGAAATAAAGAACATGATATATAGATACTCAAGGGTAATACAGTGAAGTTAGGAGGCCAAGTTCAATACCAATGTTTTAATGAGCATCATTTCTCTCAAATATAGTTTTATTTGTCTTTAACAATACCAAAACCAAAAATAGTGTCATTGTTCCATTGCCAAACTTTGAGTCAAATTATAGACTATTGATCTGGTTACCAAATCCTTCTGGATACAACCTTGTTACACTACAACAGACCGAGTATACTTGATGGAAAATTTGGACCCTCAATTTGGCCATCAACAATCCTTCATTTCGATTTCAACTTTAGGAATTGATAACATACCCCCTGGCCATGGCCAAACACTTTTAAGAAGAGTTGGAGTCATTTATGCAAGATGAAGCAAAAGTCTATCTATTAGGCCATTTTGGAGTATATATAATAGACTCAGAATATTTAGAACTTGTATTAAGGGTCATGCAGTGTAGGATTTCTTTTAGGCCTTTTATTAAGGGCCACGTAGCATAGGGTTTTCAAACAATCTTGCTTAAGTTGTAAGGGAATGTTTGTGGCAAGCTTAATTTAATCTTAGGTTATTAATTTTGTAACCCTAGCTTGGTGGAGAGAATGGTGGCCACATGCAAAGCTCTTAGTGTAGAGTTTCTTACAAAGGTAGTGGCCATGTGTCACTTTCCTAGTGAAACTTTAGCTAAAATGACTTTCCACATGACACTCTAGGAGTAGAGAGTTTTTTTAAAAGTTAGAGTGCCGTATGTCATGCTCTCCTTCACCAGGATGAGATTTTTAGGATTTGGTGCAAGGTATCATTTTTAGGGTTTTTGGTCTACTTTGGAGACACCTTACTCTATCAATAGAGATGTCTTTCCCCATGTATTTTTACCTATGAATTGAGTAATGTTATGCTGCCAAAAGGATAGAGCATCCCATGTGTTCTCCTCTAGCCATCCTCCTCTTGAGTTCACCCAAACTCTCTTGAAAATACACTAAACACCACCATAGCCTCCCCCTTGCTAGAGTTATATAGCTTGGAGGAGAAGCCACCATTTCACCACCCCAAACACCATAAAATTGAGACACACACCACCATTTTCTATAGCTTTCGCACCACCATCTTCCTTGGAAGTCTCAATCTTGGCTTGAGTCGTATAGCTTGGAAGGCGTTCCTCCATAATTTGGTATTCGAAGCTTAGGTTATTGTGTTTGTGTTTGTATTTTCCTAACCTTGTCTTGTTGTAGTTATCTTGGAATAGTCCAAATCAAAGTCCCTTACACACAAAATAGTGTTGTCAATAATGTTTATCATTTTCAAAATTAAATTGCATCTAACTTAGAGGTCCAAAAAATAAAGTCTTATAATCAAATGAAGGCCCTTTTAAATTAGTTTTCAACAAAAAAAGAAGCAATGCATTTAGAGTATTATGGATAAAGTTATGAGCAAGATAGTCAGCAAAGGTCAGAGTTGCCAAAATATATGATTAGCATTTTTCATGGTTCTATTTTCTACTCAATCTTGAACCATTCAACTTTTGTGCTTAAACTTCCAAATTTTGTCGTGTTTGTGTGCTTTTATGTTTGTTGAGTCTTGTTTCATGTTACCATTTGGTCATATAGTGTTTGTTGAGTCATGTTTATTTTTAAATCCATCCATGTTCTCTAGAGTCATGTGTAGTCATTTTTATGTCATTTTCTCCTAGTTTGAGCTTTCCAAAAATCACAAAAAAAAATGGTCAACTTGGATTTTGAAACTATACTATTTACATCCATTTGAGTGTTTTTACTTTGCATATTTGAGTTCATACTTGTCATTAGATCATAGGCACGTTCTTAGAGTTAAGTTTCTCTTATGTTTGTTTGAGTTTCATGCTCTATTTTGATTCTATTATGTTTTCTTTTATTTTGTGCTTCTTGAACTTTTGAGCTTCCAAAACAATTTTTCAAATCAGATTTGTGGTGTGTAGTGGTGCTTATGTGTGCTAAAAACAAAAGAAAATAGAAGAGACAAAAGGAACAAAAAAAAAGAAGATAAAAAATACCAAAAGTAAAAAAGAAAAAGTGTGTACAAAGGATCACTACCACTAACTTTTTGTGTGAACTTTCATGTTGATTTTGTGGATGTTTTAGGTGACATATTGCCTTTGTCCAGCAGCTTGAATTCATGCATTTGATGCTTAAAGAGTTTCCATAGTGCACCATTAGCTCATTGCTTGTGAAAAACAAGAAGCACCAATTTTTCTACTCTAGTCATTTTTATTTTTTTATTTTTGTGATTTATTCTAGTGCCTTTCTTTAGGTGTTCCTTTTGTGTGCTTAATTTTTGTTTCTAACCATTATTTTCTTCTTGTCTTCTTTGTTACTCATTGTGTTGTCTAAGTTAAAACTCCTTTTGTGAAGCCTTGTTTCATTTAAGACCTTTTCTTGCTTTTTCCTTAGACTTTTCTCGATTTTGGCTTGTTTTTTTGGTGTAAGGACTTCTCTTTTAGGGTGGACCAACCGTTAAGAGATGGAGTGAAATACCTTGGAGAGAAACAAGCACCATTTGATTGTATTGTAATTTTTGAGTTGTAAAATTGTGTTGTTTTTGGACTTGTTTCTCACAACCAAGTTAGGTGTCTTAGGGGAGTCTTTGGTGCTCAATCTCATTTCCTAAATTGAACCTCTAAACCATATTTAGAAACATTTTTAGTTGGTGAGGTTTTGAAGGTTCTAAGTGCCTTCTAACTCTACCATTAGGCCAATACTTAGTTTACTTGCTTTCCTTAATTACTTTTTTTTTTGCTTTTTGTTTAGTGTGTGTCTGCTTGTGTCTCAAACCTACTTCCATTTGGGAAGTTAGGTGCAAGAGGGCTTAAGGTAACTTTGGCTAGGAAACACTTGGATTTTTAGTAATCCTTAGTGATTCTCCTCTTCATCTTGGAAGTGAACTTGAGATCCTTTTTCCCTCCTTAAAATCTCTTAAGGAATTAATTTTTAAAATACAACATTGTTTGTTGTATTGCATATTTTTTAAAACTTTAAGAATGTCTAAAGCTCCTTCTAAGGCTCCATCTTACAAAATTGGTAGTAATTATAGTGAATTGCCTAGTCTACAAGACTTGGTCAAAGAACTAAATTCACTAAAAATTTGGCAAAGACAAGAATCCATTTTGAAAGAAAAATAAAGAGTTGAAAGAGATGAATATCTCACTATCTTAAAGGAGGAGCTTAATGTTCTTAATGAAAAACAATCAAAGATCCAAGAAGAGTTGAGAAAAAGTAGGAGTAGAATCCAATCAAGGAGAAGCTCCCAAAATCATACACAACTCACACACTATGAGGAGGATAGTAGAATTTTAAAGCAATACTATCTACCTCCTCCACCTAGAAGGTATAGAAGGGAACATGAACACCAAGAATCTACACCTAGAAAAGTTAGGGTAGACCTCCCTCATTTCCATGGAAAAGAGGATGTTGAGGCATACTTGGATTAGGAAATGAAAGTAGAACAACTCTTCGTGAGCCATCAAGTAGGGATGGCAATATCGGCCTGGCCGATCCGGCAGGCCTGTAGGCCTGTGAAAAAAATACAGAGTGGGCCAAGGTAGTGAACTTGCAGACCCACAGTAGCCCGGCCCGCATAAGCGTGTAGCCTGAGCGGGCCAGCCCGCAAGCCCGTAGAAAAAAAAAACTTCCACTTGTGTATATTAGTTACTTTTTTAATGGACTCTTGCATTAACGTTCCAAATTCTTGTATAACTAAAAAAGACAAGTATTATATATTTTTTAATGTGCTTAAATTTAAAGAATACATTGTGTATATCATAGTATGAATATGAATATGATGAAAATGTTGAATTATCAATTTATCATCCATCTCTCCAAAGTCTTTACTTAATTTTGTGAACTTCTTAAAGTTTCTCAATTTTTAAACATTGAAAGTTTTATCATAAGAATTAAAAAAAAAAAAAAAGTGGGCCAGCCTACGAGCCAAGTGATGTGCAGGGCGGGCTAGTGATTGCAGCATGCATAAATTGTGTGGAGCGGGGCGGGCCTGATGCAGGTTGGGCCTAAACGGGCCAGGTCGGCTCGCTTTTCCATCCTACCATCAAGTGAGTAAAGAAAGAAAGGTCTCTCTAACAACATTAAGCTTCCAAGGGAAGGCCATGCATTGGTGGACTTACCTAGTGAGAGAAAAAAGACTCACCAACTCCCTCAAAGTTGAGTATTGGAATGACTTGAGAAGTGCCTTTAGAATAAGACACATACCTTGCTACTATAATAGGGAGCTTATGGACAAACTCCAAAGGCTCAAACAAAGAAACACGAGCGTGAAAGAGTATAGGCAAAAGATGAAACTCTATATGATGAAGGCGGGAATTAGGGAAAAAGAAGTGATCAAGGTTGTACCCAACCAAATAAAATAGTTAAATATAGCACTTAGGATCAACCCAAGGTTGCCTCCTAGTGACCAATATTTTCATTCAGAGGTTCTATATGTAACACAAAGGGAGGGGGGTTGGCAGATTAACAAAGCAAAGTAAAGCAACTTTGGATTCAATAAGACAGTTTATAAAAATGCATTGATTCTCTGATTAGAATGTAATTCCACTTATCACAAATTACCAAATTAAGTATGCTATCCAGAAACTCTTATGAAACCGCAATTAAATCACTAAGCGAAGATTAACACGATTTCATCAAATCATTTAATCACACCCACTGATTAAGCATTTGTGAGAACATCAAGAAACAACAACCCAAAAGTATTAAGCATGATTCAAGTTTGTTTCAATGCAAGAACAAGAACCCTAACATTAAGCATGCCCATAATTCGTATTTAACAACAAACTACCGATTAAAATGATGAAGAGCAACATAAGTAGCGAAAAAATGTACAAAATCTCTAAGATTTCATTACATTCTCCTCAGAAAATCAATTGCAAGGTTTAATTAGCCATGGATATGGAGTTAGAAAACAAACAAAAACGATGCATTATACGAGTAAGGGAAGAAGGAACAAACAAAATTCAGATTGAAGAGCATGAAAGCCCTAAGTTGGGTTGTGCTCCAATGGTCACAAAATGAACAAAACAAAAATTCCCCAAGTGAGTGCTCTCCAAAACATGAAAAATTCAAAATAAGGAAGAATAGAGTTCTCCAAAAACCTCTCTAAAAATATGGTCACATCAAATCTACCACTCATAATTACAAAAATGTTAGTATAGGCTTTAGAATTAAAAAAAAGCCATTGGCCCAAAATGCTGACCTGATGATGAGGACAAATGACTTGACATGGCGTAGACATGGCAATGATGTGGGAATTACGTGGAAATTGTCTCTTCATCTTAAGATTAGTGTCCAAGCTCTAAAACTCTTCACACAAAATACATAAAAATAATTACAAACGAAAATTAGACCAAATAATCCCAAATTAGTTAAAATTCGGAATAATGGTCCAATAAAGGCCAATAGATGAAAATGAACTAAAGATATACAATTAAGCGCTAAACATTCATCAAATTAGGCACAAAAAAGGTAGTAGAATAGAGGAAAATAATGACTCATCGAGAAAAATCCATCATTTCAAGATTTCTTAGTGGTCTCATTCTTGAGATTAGAGATAAAGTGGAATTGTTGCCCTACCAAGAGTGGAATGATTTGGTACAAATTTGCATAAAAGTATAGCAACAACTTTCGAGAAAAGATTTGAAAATTCTCCACTCTAACTCTAGTAAGCAAGTGGTGGAAGACCAATGGAAGGAAAGGGAAAAAGAGACCAAGGGAGGGGACATCATCACACACTCACACTATTTCAAGTGTCTTGGTAGAGGTCATGTTGCATCACAATGCCCTACCAAAAAAATTGTGATCTTAAGGAGTATTGGTGTGTATAGTAGCCAAGATGAGGAAAGTGATTGTGAGAGTGAAGAGAGAAGCGAATCTAAAAGGGAGGATGCCTACCCTTGCAATGGGATCTTCTTATGATACAAAGAACTCTCTATAATCAAAGTAGTCCCCAAGAACTAACACAAAGAGAGAACATATTTCATACAAGATGTAAAGTTTTAGAAAATACATGTTCTCTCATTGTGGATAGTGGTTCATGTTGCAATTGTTGTAGCACTAGGTTGGTTGAAAGTTGGCATCAATTATCTTGTCCCATTCATAACCTTACAAACTTCAATGAATTAATAATGATGAGAACATAGTATGTTGACTTTTAAAAGCCTAAAACAATTTTTAATTGAATCAAATCAACTACGAAGTATGGATGCAAACACTCCTGGACTTGACAGTTTCAATCGATAAAAAATAGAGATAGCTTATTGATTTGATTAAACAAATACAATACTGATAGAATCAAATCACAAAAACAGTCGACTAAAAATTGAAAAAATTGCAGAAATGCGAATTTGTGATTTAAGCCAGGAATAATATGAAAGATCAAACAAAATTGATTTCTATGAGTTATACAAGCATGAGCAAAGCTTTAGATCATGACAAAAATATCACAAATATGGTTCAATTCAAATTTCTTTAAACTTTAAAGTACAATACAAAGTGAGAAGGGTTAATAAAAAGAAATTATAATTGGAATAACTCAACATTTAGTATTCATTCCTAGAAATGTGGGAATTTACAATTTATTACAGGCGCTTAAATTAAAAAATCCACAATGCATAACTTAAATCATTACAAGTTCCAATTTTAACATTAACTGAAAATAAATATATAAAATTCTTCCAAAACCAAGTTTCTTTAATAAAGCCCACGCTAGACCCCACTCTGCCTCTATGCATTTCCAGCATCACCTGAAGCATCATCTACTTCCGTGTGACAAGCCATACGATCATTGCCAAACACAAACTATTTTAAGTTGACTTGTTGACCTTGACTTTGGAGTTGACTTGTTGACCCAAAGATTAGCTTAACCTCAACCAACATGTTAATGTCACTTAATTGCTTTTGTAGAAATATGAGAGGTGGGGCCACATGAGGTTACACTTGGCGCATCTAGGAGCAAAGAGAAGGTGGAAGACCTTCTAGAAACATCTAGAAAGGGGTGGCCCACATGCCTTTGTCACCAAGACTTCTAAAAGAATCTATAAGAGCCTTGTTGGAAGCCCTGGCCGTGAAGTCTTGCCACCTAGATAGCTTGGCCGAGAAGACATTCTAGAAGCATCCCATATGCACCTATTTTGACCTACCTTCTAGAAAGGCTAGATTTATTATGTAATCCTCATACTTTGTTGTTTTGCTGAAACCCCTAGACTCTTCTATTAAGGGGAGCTCAAACACTTGTAGAGGGATCAAACATGTTAATGAAGGATTGACCCCAATCAAGGATGGAGGCACATGCTTAAGAAGACTAAGCATGTTTAGAAAGGAAGTTCACTAATCCTTCATCCCTTCCATTTGTGTTTGTTATTTTTGATTCCCTAAGTTGACTTAGTTGAATCAACTTTAGTTGACTTATTGACCTTTGACTAGGTTTGACTTGTTGACTATAGTTGACTTGACTTAAGCCAACATGCTAATCTATGTTTATTTGCTTTATAGGTTAATTAGGAGTAAGAAAGCAATGCTAGGTGGCGCATGGTGATTGGGGAGCATAAATGATGTGGAGGAGAGAGTAAAGCAAAGACATAAAGCATAAAGTAAAAGGCATGAAGCAAGTGTACCTATGTACCTTTGGTCTCCTTTGTTTTTAGCACACTTTGGCCACTTTTTGGAGACATATGAGACACATTCTTTGTCTCCTTTTGTGCTAGAACGAAATTAGCCTTGCACACACCATAGTTAGCTCTTTTGTCTCTCATTTTTTTGTAACCTTATTTGACCTAGTTTCTAGAAGCTAGGGTTAGGTTTTTGTAGAGACATCCTTAGGTATCTTTTATTTGCTTAGAGGCCCTTAAACTCTTCTATATAAGGGGTGCTCCTAGATGTGTAAAAGGGTTGAACATTTTGAAGTAAAAACACTCTTGTGTCTCAACCATTTGTGAGAGTTTCCTCCCTTGGGAGTGAAACTTGTAAGCCTTATCTTGCATAGCAAGTGGCGGCACACACCCACTCATCTTCAAGGTTGCCATGGCTGCTAGCCTAGCCTTGTAGTGGCGTGCTTCTCACATTTTTACCATTTCTTTCCTTTCCATTTTATGTTTTCTTCTTCCTTTAATTGTTCTTGGTTTTCTATGGTTTATATGCTTTCCATTTCCTTTTTGTTTTGAATCAATCCATCATCTTCTGCTCTTGAGCTTTGTGAAAGGAACCTTCACATCTAGATAGCTTGCTATCTTAATGTCTAGTGGAGATTTCACTTAGCTTTCTTAATCAACTCACACCATATTCAATAATCTTAAAAAGGAACATGATAATCCTTCATCACATGTTAGAGAAAATATACACCTTGTGTTTCAACCTTTTGTGAGAGCTTTCCTCCTTAGGGAGTGAATTTATTTTAAGCCTTATCTTGCCTTGGCACGTGGCAGCATCCACCACTCATCCTTTAAAGTGGTGTGATCCTTTCATATCTTCCATTTCTTAGCTTTGCCATTTTTATGTTTTCTTCACTTATTTGGTTCGATTTTCATTTTGGTTTATGCGTTTCCATTTTGGTTTGTATTTTGAATCAATCCATTCTTCTCTTCTCTAGAGCCTTGTGAAAGGAACCTTCACATCTAGATAGCTTGTTATCTTAATGTCCAGTGGTTTCACTTGGCTTTCTTAATCAATCATCACCATATTCAATAATCTTAAAAATGAACAAGATAATCCTACACCATTTGGTATCTAGAGCTTAGGTTGCCTTTGAATATGGTGTTTTGTATGCACTAACCTTGTTCCATGTGTTTTGCTATCTTGGGGAAGACTCTCGGTTTTTAAAGTGGTAGCAACTTGGCGAGCACATATTTCCACTTCAATCAAGGTCAAGTATTCGTAATCTTTACATCTATATTGTCTTGTTGATTGATGAAGTGAGAGCATGCCTTTTGTTGCTAAATGTTTGATTGGCCGAGAGCTTTTCTTAAGAATCTCCATGCTAAAATTGTCTTGAAATACTTTGTTTTCCATGAACTCCATTTTGAGTCATATGTACATGCTACTTGAAGTTTTCTTTTTATTGAATTCCAAGTGCTTGAAATATTTTATGAAACCATATATCTTACTTGGTGTATGTACCTTGAAATGGATTTTTACCTAAAAAGAGGGGACTAAGTGTCCAAGACACCATACTTTATTGCTAATCATTCTTGGAAACAAGTTTTGAAAGAAGAATGAAATTTTGAAAACTTGGCTCAATAGGCTGAGACCCAACTTTCTCATTGGTAAATTGAATGTGGATGATATCAGCTTATTTGAGTATATACATCATCTATGGTTATTATCTTTCTTGGTATATACTTGAGTAAGAAGTGGTGATACATGATTTAAGTGCTTTCCATAGAGTCTTCAAATGTGTTTTTCTTGATTGTTTTATATTTAAAGTTTTGTCACCTTGCTTTCCTTTCCTTAGAGTTTAACTTTCTTGGCTTTAAGTGCTTTTATTGCTTGTCCATAGGCTCTTAAGTTTTGTCATAGTTGTTTCCTTTTTCTTGCTTTCCTTAGTGGTGTTAGCTGGTTTACTTGAAAGTTTTTTATAAGGTTTCTCCCATTTAATTGAAAGTTCTTTCACTTCCTTTGGATGAAGCTTGAGTGTGTACTTGTTTTGGGGTGAGGGAGTGACCTATAAACACTTGGGAATTTGATTTGTGGCCAGCTTAGGCCTTGAGGGTGTTGGATTCTTTATCCTTTACTTGTGCTTACGTCTTGACTGCCTTAGTTTTAGACTTTCTTGCACCACTGGAACGTGGTTGCTCTCGGGAAAGCTCTAATATCATCTAACATTAACTTTCCTTTGTTGTTTTGAACTTGTGTGATAGGAACAATGGATCTAAGTCTCGTATTGGAGGATGTTCGAGACGAGGAGGAGGGAATAGAGTCACCATATACTTACCTCCTCTAGTGACACCCGTGGCCACTCAAATAGTAGTGGGAAATCTTGGCAGATTTTTGCAACAAATGGAGCTAAACTAGAGGGAGGATAAGATCAATAGTTAGAGGGCCCTTCAAGCTCATATGCAATACATGCAGCAACAACAATTGCAGCTACAACTTCAACAAATTGATGAAGGGAGGGGGAGGAGAAGATCCCCATTCGATGAGTCCCATGGTAGTGAAGGAGGAAAGAGGAGGTCTAGCGGTGGTGATGATAGGAGACGTCAAATTCAACCTTTGAGGAATCCTCCTCCCATCAAAATTCCAAAGTTCAAAGGAGAACATGATGCTAATGCTTATATGGAGTGGGAGCAAAAACTGGATCAAATTTTTAGTATTTATAGAGTTAATGAGTAAGAACAAGTTGATTTAGTAGTGTTAGAATTTGAAGTGTATCCCATGACTTGGTGGCATCAAGTTTGTATGAACACTTATAACCAAAATCCACCTACGGCTTCTTGGATAGACATTAAAGTTAAAATGCGTGAACATTTTATTCTTTTCTATCATAGGAGGGAGACTCTTTTGAAGCTCCAAAGGCTTCAACAAGGGTCCATGTGTGTTGAATAATATTTTAAATTGATGGAGTCCATGCTCTAAAAAGGTAGGACTCCATGATGAACATGAAGAAGAAAAGGTGTCTAGGTTTGTAAGTGGTTTAAGGAAGGAAGTTCAAGATGTAGTTCATTTGTATGAGTACTCCACTCTTAGAAAGTGTTACATTTGGCCTTGAAAGTTGAAAACCAATTGAAAAGAAAACATGAGACCAAGAGAAGTACCTCTTACAATGAATACTACTCTAAACCTTGGAAAGGTAAAGAAAGAAAGGAAGTCAAAACACCTTCCAAGTCTTCCCAAGACCCCACTCCTAAGACAAATTCGTCTAGATCCATGCATGATAAACCAAATTCTTTCCAAGAGACAAGAACTAGTTTCATCAAATGCTTTAAATGCTTAGGCTTTGGTCACATAGCTGCAAATTATCCTTCTAGGAGGAACAGGTTCGTGAACTCTAAGGGAGAAATTGAAAGTTGTCAACACCCAATTTCGTCCGGGTGAATAAATTTATTTTCAAAAAAATTTTTTTTCAGTTAATGGAAAAAAAATTTGAAAAAAAATTTTCTTCAAAGATTTTTAAACTTTAATTTTAGAAAAAAAATATAAGGAAAAAAGAGAGATGAAAAAAAAGAAAAAAAAGAAAGAAAAAGGAATAGCCTAATTTATTATCACACTCCTTCTCATGAGCCCAACAACTCAACATATCTTCTACTTTTATTGTGATAGAGAAATTAGTGATATGATGCTAATAATTAAAAGCAATATCTCTTCATATAATTAGAATCAATATTACTAGTTGGGATTGATTTTTGTGCTCTAATTTGTTAACGGTTAGAATCAATATTACTGATCTTGATTGATTTTGTGCTCTGATTTGCTTTGATTTGATCTCCATAATGTGCTGCTATCATGACCAATTCCTGCCTTATATTGTTCATTCCAATTAAGGCTGAGATTACATTGATATTGCAAGGTATGTGTATAAATACGCACTCTGTCATGACCGAAAAAAGAATATTCTCTACACTTCTCTAATTCTTTCCCATCACCACTCCCACATACACACCTCCTTCTTTATCTCTCTTTCAAAAAATAAAAACATATCGAAGGAGGTAGAAAAAGAAGAAGAAGGCATTCTCTATACTTTCTTTCTTTCTCATTAGCACGCACACAGACATATCTCATTTTTATCTTTCTTGAAAAAAAACACAAAAATATAATAAAAGGAAGCAAGAAAAAGAAAACACAAATGGTATGTAATTTTAGTTTCTTTTTCTTTTGTTTTTTTTTAATTTTCATTATTTTTTTAAATCATAAAAAAATATTTTTTTTCCCATTTCTTAGTTGTCTGTTTGACCGCTCATGTTGCATGACATCCATTTTAGACTTTCGTTCCTTTTTTTTTTTAAATATACCAATCTAAGAATATAAAAAAATATTTCTTTCTTTTCTCTTTAATATCTATCTAGTTGCTCACGTCGCAGTGACATCCACGTCCACTTTTAAATAACTTTAAAATAATATGAAAAATTATAAAAGATTAAAAAGATAAAAAAGAATCACGTGACACTAATATTAAAATAATATTAAAAATTTAAATAAAAAGGTTTTTAAAATTATTAAAAAAATTAAATCATTTTTCAAATGCTTTTCCAAATAGTTTTTCATAAAGAACTTCGTAACCCTAATCCTCTATTGTAAATGGAGATACGTAGGAGCAAGGATTAATCCTTGTCGGGCTCAAAAAATCAAAAATTTATTTTTGTTTCTTTTGTACATCCTTTTATTGTTCTTTTTTTGGAAATAATAAATATTTTGAAATGCCACATAACTTTTGCACATTTAGTTAAAGGTACCGGACGGGGTGCTAATACCTTCCCCACGCATAACTGACTCCCAAACCCAAAATCTAGTTTTTCGCAGACCTTGTTTTATCTTTTTTTGGTTTTTTTCGTAGTTTTTCCAGAATAAACTATGGTGGCGATTCCAAAACATTTGTTTTTCAAATTTAATTTTTTATTTTGTCGTCCCGTCACGATTTCGGTTGTGACAGATGGTGACTTCACTGGGGACCCTAGAGAGTTAGACCATTTATTTGGATGTGCAAAATTGATGTGGTTTTTCTTCATATTTTTTCTTTCTAATTTTTTTTTCTTTTTGGGTATGTGTACCCAGGTCTGAGTTGCTTAAAATTAGAAGGGATTGTGAGAACCCCAACTAGAGTTTGTTTGCTTCATTGGTACTCCCACTTCTTGTTGTTTACCAACCGTCGTGGAAAATTCCATGAAGTGGGTCGTAGCTCTAGTGACCTTGATATTTAGGTATTATGTAACTATCCTTGTGAGCACATATACTTTCCCTTAGAACTTTAAGCATCAAACCCATATTAAATAAAGACACTAAAGGGAGACTATTTGCGTCATTTACTCTCACCTTTCCTTGTATATAATAATAAATTCATCACAATCACACCATTATAAAAAAAGGAAAAAATGTCTCCTAAGGCATAAGCATACATTTCATTGGCATATCATATGAATAAGTGTCCAGCGAGGCACAACCATGCATTGCATTCCCATTCTGTGGTCATTCATGATACCGTATCCAAAGATTCAAACACATAGCATGCATTGACATAAATTTTGGAAAATAAACAAAAAAAATTGCAATAAAATAAATTCAAATTGTTTCCCATTTTGCTTGTCACCAAATTCTTGGAATCTTTCTTATCAAAAATGAGAAAATAATGAAACATTCTTGGGTCAAATCAGTGGATTTAATAAAGAAATAAAATATTATTTATTATCATTTTTTTTGAAGTACCCATCTAATCTTGCATACATAAGATTGCTCAAATCTATTTCCCTATCCATCTCTCTTCCACCATAAACCTTGTTTTCATTTCTATGGAGGATCATCATAAAGGGGACACATACCTTAAAATGATTTCAAGAAACTCTCTGAACACAAAAAAAAGGAAGAAAATTTCGCTAGACTAACAACTTTGAAGGATAGTCTAGGCAAAAAATAAGACAAAAAAAGTGAAAAAAAGAACAAAATAAGGGACATCCTGTGTTACATGAACTAAATTATTTTCCTCTGAATTAAAGTTTTTGTTGAGAAAAACAACCATGATTTGAAATGATGTGTGGCCATGTTTCTTTATAAAAAAAAAAAGTAATTATTCTTTGCTACCCAATTTGAGCCTTCCAAATAATTTCTTTCAAATTACCCTAAACAAGGGTCACTCTCACACTAAGGGTTGAGATAATGTTTATTTTTGTTTCATCCGAATGGTAGTTCACCAATACAAAAACATAAAAAAAATAGAAAAAATGGTTATAGCAAGAAAAGAAAAGAAAAAAGAAGCAAAAGGTGAACAAGAAGAAGTCAAACAAATTCTGAATAAAACATTATTCAAAGATTCTTGTTTGAAACAACCATCACATCACTTTTTAGGGCCTTTTAGCCACGATACAAGCCTAACAAAGTCCACACAAATCAAAGATTGATTGTTATCTTTCGATGGTTTTAATTTAGAGGAAAATTTTGATTTGCTAACAGTTTTGTTCTAAAAAAAAATATAAAAAAGAAAAGGATTGAAAAAGTGTGTTCAGAGATTTTCTTTTAAACATTGGGGCAGTTTATGTTTGGTTGACATGTTTTCAAAGCTCCAAAATCAGCACGGGCAATCAAGCAATCTGGTTAAATTTGGGTTGTCCCCTTTTAATTCATTCTTCATGAAACTCCATCTTTGCTCTTACAATATTCCCGCTCTAAGCCTAAACCTTGACCCATCTTAAAATGATCCATCTTTATCAATCCCAAACCCAAACAAAGATAGTCACTTTATTTGTAATTCATATATTCCCATCATTCATTCTGAATTTGGGGCCTTTATTTATAATGAAGATTGCGATCACATTAGGGGCAACTTGTGAAGACCCCGCCATTTTTTTTAATCTCCTCATCTGGGAAAAGTCAAACACGCTTTTGCACCCTAAGACAATCCTAGGCTCTACTAAGGGCAAATTTTTTAAGTCCCCATCTTTTTCTTCATACCATCAATAATTGGGGAAAGCCCAAACACATTTTGGTGCCCAGAGACCAATTCAAATTGGGGCAACTACCTAGGTAATGTTCATCACATCATCCAAGCCTTTTTAAGCCCATGGCAACTTCATGGATGTCATTCAAATAGTGTTTCAAAAGAAATGATTAAAAAAAGTATTTGTTAGTAAATTGATTGGACCAAAGAAATGATTTGAAAAGTAAAAAAATCAAAGTAGAATGATTCCATGAATTTGAAAAAACAATGAAATGGAGATCAATTCGAATTTGTTTTCAAAAATATGCAAAAGGAAAATTCATGCATCGTACCAAGCCATCCCCCATATATTCATTGAGTACATCAACTTCATTAATAAGCAACTACATTGGCCCCAAAGCCCAGTTTCCACATTGGCCCTCAAGCCCAGTTTTGTCTTACCCCAAGCCTAGTTTTTTCTAGCCTCTAAGTCTAGTTTTCCTTGCTCTCAAATTAAAATATATGGAGAAAAAGAAAGGGAAATTGATAAATGAAAAAAAAAACAAATAAGAGTCTCATGAGTCCCACCCATGCATCCACGCATTCATGCATGCATCATCATCCAGGTTTAAAAAGAAAACTTGAAAAATATATGTAATGAGGGAATATATTTTCCCTTTGAGATTCTAAATCCTTTGGCACATGGCCCAACATGCGCCTAACAACTAAAAGAACTTCTTCATGTGGTTTGATTTCATCCTCACTTGAAGGAGAGGAAGGGTGGGTAGAATCACTCTTGGGGAAAGAAGGGGGGAATGTTCACTTTTGTCACAACTGAAATCGCGACGGGACAATGAACCAAAAATTAAATTTGAAAACAAATGTTTTGGAGTCGCCACCATAGTTTATTTTGGAAAAACTACGGAGAAACTAAAAAAAGATAAAACAAGGTCTGCGAAAAACCAGATTTTGGGTCCGAGAGTCGATTACGGGTGGGGAAGGTATTAGCACCCTACAACGCCTGTGATCCTAGATCTAAAGAAAGATGGGACATGGAGAATGTGTATAGATTGTAGGACCATCAACCACATCACTATCAAGTATATGCACCCCATCCCTAGATTAGATGATTTACTTGATGAGCTTCATGGTGCAACCATAATTTCAAAGATAGATTTAAAGAGTGGCTACAACCAAATAAGAATCAAGGAAGGTGATGAATGAAAAACTTCCTTCAAAACCAAGTTTGGGTTATATGAATGGCTAGTCATGCCTTTTTGGCTTGTCCAATGAACCAAGCATTTTCATGAGACTCATGCATTATGTGCTTAGACCTTTCTTGGGAAAGTTTATAGTGGTCTATTTTGATGACATACTCATCTATAGTGTGTCTTGGAAAGAACATTTTCATCACTTAAGGAGTGTGCTAGAGACCCTAAGGAGCAATCCGTGTATGCTAACATGGAGAAATGTGTCTTTGGCATGGATAATGTGATCTTCCTTGGGTTCAAGATTAGAAAACATGGGGTCTATGTGGATTAAGAGAAATTTGTGGCCATCAAAGATTGGCCCACACCTAAGAATGTGAGTGAATTAAGGTCCTTTCATGGGTTGGCTAGCTTTTATAGGAGATTTGTGCCTAATTTTAGCACTATAGTAGCGCCCTTGAATGAGTTGGTTAAGAAGGGTGTGGACTTCTTTAATCAAACAAAGGCCTTTGAAACTTTAGAAGAAAAATTGATCAATGCACCACTCCTAGTCCTACTCAAATTTTCCAAAAACCTTTGAAATAGAGTGTGATGCCTCCAATGTGGGTATTGGGGTCGTGCTCCTCCAAAAAGGCCACCCCTTAGCCTACTTTAGTGAAAAGTTCAAGGGAATTCATCTTAACTACTCCACATACGATAAAGAGCTTTATGCTCTTGTGAGAACCTTAAAAACTTGACAACACTATCTTCTATCTAAAGAATTTATGGTCCATAGTGATCATGAATCTCTTAAGTTTTTGAAGAGCCAAGGTAAACTTAACAAAACACAAACAAGGAAACACCAACATAGTGGCAGATGCTCTATCAAGAAGCCATGCCCTCCTTTCAATGCTTCAAACCAAGTTTCTTAGCTTTGATCATATTAAGGAGTTGTATAAAAGGGATGATGATTTCACCTCTATCTTTAGTGAATGCCACCTAGGGGCAAGCAAAGACTTTTATGACATTAATCAATACCTTTTCAAAGGTAAAAGGCTTTGCATACCTCAAGGTTCTCTAAGGGCGTCAGTCATTAGAGAAGCACATGATAAACATTGCAAATCTTACATAGCATGCATGAAAGCCAAATCCAAGGTTCAACCTCATGGTCTTTACACTCCCATACCCATCCCTTCCATGCCTTGGGTAGATATTTCAATGGATTTTGTTCTAGGGCTCCCAAGGATAAGAAAGGGTAGGGGATTCAATCTTTGTGGTTGTGAATAGATTTTTCAAAAATGGCCCATTTCATTCCATGCCACAAAGTTGATGATGCAACCTATATTGCAAATCTCTTCTTTAAGGAAGTGGTAAAACTACATGGCATACCTAGCATCATTATAAGTGATAAAGACACAAAGTTCTTGAGCCATTTTTGTAGGACCTTGTGGGGAAAGCTTGTAACCAAACTCCTTTTTTCCAGCACTTGTCATCCTCAAAGTGATGGTCAAACCGAGGTGGTGAATAGGACTTTGGGCCAAATGTTAAGGTGCATGATAGTTCATAACACTAGAGAATTGGAGGAACTTCTTCCTCAGATAGAGTTTGCCTACAATAGAGTTGTGCACTTTACCACCTCCCACTCTTCTTTTGAAATAATGTATGGGTTCAATCCTTTGACCCCTTTAGATCTTCTTCCCTTCCCCAGTCACGATGCATGGAATTGCAAAGGCAAAGTCAAGTTATAGACCGCTTGGCGATCCATTCAGCGTTACCAAGCGCCAACCCACTAGAATTGGCCTAATCCCCTTAAACACCTTTCTTAAATATTTTAAAAAAACTAATAATTAATTAAATTATAAAAATATATGATTAAAACTTTACCTTAAAGAAAAAAATGAACCACTTTATTGTAGTTATGTGATGGTGCATCAAAAAATAAAAGAAGAGTGTTTGAAACATGGCTTGCGGATATGGACATCTGGCTTAAAACTTTCACACACCGGATGTCCACATCCATTTTGTTAATAGTAATTTTACAAATAATAATGCAAAAAATAATTACGTAGTTATATAATATAGGACATAAAAAAACTATATTAGTAAATAAATGTTTATATATTTAAAATAATATATAATGTATAAACTTTTCTAAAAGTATTTCAATAAAAAAATATGAGATCCGTTTTGATTGGGAAAAAAATCATTATTGCACAACTAAGCCTTAAATATGTCTTACGAATGTCGCCAATGATATGAATCCAAAAAAAAATTATGCCTTACAGATGTGGATATCCAAATTGAGATTCGTTTTCATTACTAAAATCGATGTCCACATCTAGTTCGTAATTCATAACTTTTCTAATTTTTTTTTTACAAAATCATGATTCATTACATTAAAAAAATATAATCATTATTAAAAATTTATCTTTAAGTATATTAAAATTTAACTTGGTTTATCAAATGCCACAACATCACAAAATTAAATAAAACTTGTTTAAAAAACATTCACAACTAACGAATGTCGACATTCACAACTCATATGTGTAAATCGGATGTCGACATTCATATTGCTTCAAATCTGAAACAAGCCCCCAACCAGAAAACAAACAACTTGAAACGGAAGTCGACATCCGCAACTCATATACGTAAATCGGATGTCAACATCCGTAGTGCATGAACTCAAAACCACAACCAAGAAAAATATGAACCGAATGTTGACATTTATTTTGAACATTTTCAGAGAACCATATTTATCAACCAACAACAACCATATTTATCAGCCATTCAAAATAGCAATGAAATATAAATGAAACACTAACATTGTTATGTCAAACAGAAAGATGGGAGGGGACCACGATATTGGAAAAGAGAACAAAGATGTTGGAGTAGAGACCAGACGATGAGAGGTTTAGGGACCACAACTTGGGACCAAATGTGGAATATGAAAGGACTACATTCAGCAACAATGTTTCCGAGAATAAACGTGTTATTCAAAGCACATAGCACAACAGAACGAAAAGAAAAAATTGGAGGTCCAGGAGTATCAACAGGAAGAAGAGGTTTGAAGGTGCATTGTTAAAGTTAAAAAATTTTGGAGGTGCAGTCTTAAAGTTCAAACACTCATTGTAATAACTCTTATTAATTACCCCCAACAACCAAGTTAGGTAAGGATATAATGGTAATAATGTTTGACTATTGGGGATACTGAAGAAACATTTGGGGGTGTAGGGAGAAGCCCCCAACACTAATACTAAAGGGTTGTTACTCCTCCACCCGTTTTTTCTCCCTACACTCCGTAACCTTTTAAATGTCCATTCTATCCTTTCGAGTTAATATCATCCAACTAGTTGTTGTTCTTCCCACTCAACCTTCTCTCATGTACATGTTTTTTTTCCTCCTCCATCTTTATCAATATCTTCGTTGACTATAGGAGCTTTGAAGGTTTAAAAGCTTCACGATTCACAGAGGGAGCTACAAGTGTTTCATCGTTGACACCGTTGAGTAAAGGTATGGTGTTTGCTTTATTTTTGTTGTATTATGATTGAAAGATGCGAAACATATTACTGGATAGGGAACATACAATTTAAAAGTTATTTTTGGATCCGAAATAACATTCTGGATTTTATACTCCATAATAGAATGATGATTTTCCGAGTACCCTTTCCAGAATAGAATGATGATTTCTGAATTACTCATTCTGGAATGTTATTCCAGATCTAAAAAATGACTTCTGAATTGTATATTATGTAGTAGAGACGGTGTATCGAAAAGGGTTTCCAAAATGAAGAATCTGTAATATATTTTTGGATCCATAAATACATTCTGGGTTGGGCCATCCAGAAAATGAAAATGTATTGCGAAATCTTCATTCTGAAAGAAGATCCTCTATGGTGAAACACCTAACCTGGTAAATGTTGTCTAGATTTGTGGTTTCAGAATGATTTATTTTTCTTGCATAGTTATGTAGTGGAAATTATGCATAATTGAATTTTTTATTTTAAGAATGTTTTCTTTTTAACTTTTTGGGTGTTGGATTTTTTTATGCCACAAATGGAATGTTATTATTGGAGTAGGGTATCAAACGAAGTTGATCAAAACTTGTATTGGAAGAGTATGAAAATTTTATGAGTGGAGATGAACTAATGAGAGGAGATTACACTAGACCGTTTACCACTTATGAGATTTTTGGTACGCGGGAGACCTACTTGAGTGGGTGCAATGTATAACTTTTGGTCTTTATTTTGTTGTTGTCATTTTAAGATTTGACAAAGAAAATGGACATTATGGACAAAAGACATTTGTGTTATTAGGATGTGAATGAGCTGGTAAGTATATAAAATACAAGTTTAATTGGCACCCAAGTACAACTAGGACAAGGAAATGTGATTGTCTCTTTAATCAAAACCAACGTGCATCTGTGACACCTAAATCATAACCATCAACTGCATTAGCAGATCTTAGAATGGTCTGTTGATATCCATATTGTTGCAGCACCCTCTCTGGCAAATGACGATGCACATAACCACCCAGCCTAATGAATATAGAGAACAATGATATTGACTGAAATAGACGAGTGATGTGATGCACCTCGTATGGGTTCCATACGAACCCACCATAAGTCAAACAATGAAGTTGTCACCTAACTTCTGTAATTGGGCATATTTGTTGCCCTATTACATAGCGACTAACCTGAGGGAACATCTCGTCATATGACTATACAACCTCCCATCCTTTTCATCCCAAGGAAGTGCCCATATATCCAACTTTGTAATGATTTAAAATCAAGATTATATCATACCAACAACTTTTAAATTAAATATGAATGAAATTTCTAAACAAAGTACCTATAAAAGTGTTGCATAACCACCAAATTGCTTTGTCTAGGACAAGCATGCATCACCAAGTTGCTCATACATATATGTCAATGCAGCCACTCCACATGAATACTGATGAGTTCAAATTTTTGCCCTCATTTAATATTTAAATTTGGGGATTTAATTGACTTTTCTGTGCTTAAAGATTGATTTAATTAGGATTTGTGATTATTGGATTTATTGAGTAAGTTTGGTAAAAGTGACGTAAAAATTGATTTTAGTTGCATAAAATATTATTGGATATTCTAACGTTTGTTAATGCAGCTGGAATTTATTTTTGGTCAATTAATAGTGTGATTTTAAAATATTCAAAGTTACAAAATAAGTCCAAAATCAAGAAATTCTGAAAAAGAATAAATCAGGAGCCAAATGCACCCCCAGTTTTTACTTGCACACTCCTTTTAAGGTGGACCACAAAAACCTGTTCTGCACCCCCAGATTTCACTAAGTTGCACCCCTCCTACCACTTAAACTCCACTCAACCAGATTATGCCATGTGGCAATCCCCACCTCTTAAAATTAGCCAACCAAAGCAAGCCACGTGGCAACAATCCTTGCACTAACAAGCTGTCCAACGGAAGGCTGCCACATCATCATCTTCATCTCCCAAAACCCTAACCCTAATTTTCTCCTCTCCTTCCATCACCATGGCAGCCGCCGCCGCCATCACTTTTTCCGGCCACCACAGATCACGCAGCAGCCATGGAGCGAGTCTTCTTCCTCGTGCCTCAGCCATGGCAGCCCCTTCCACCGTCAACTCGCTGGAGTTCCGCCACAATCTCCTGCAGAACCACCGCACCTCCATTTTCTCTCCATCATCTTCTTCGTTCACGCCGGAAATAGCACCTGCAACGTGCAACCAGCGTGACCTGTCGCGGCCATCACAGATCTTCGCGTGAACCAGAACGCGCGAACCAGAACGCCACTGCACCAGCCTCGAAGCCACCTTCAGATTCACGACCACCGCGCATCTTCTTCCTTCACGCATTGCAGCGCCGTCCACGCCACCATGAACGAGAACGAACCATGGCAGCCACCATTTTCGCACCAGAGACAGCACCTGCAGGAAACGCGAAGCAACCACGCACCACCATCTTGCGTGCCATCACCACCGCAAAAACACCATTGCTGGAGACGCACAAGTCACGTCCGACCACCTCGCCGGAAAGCCGCCGTCAGCCACGCCGTCACGAGGGAGGGAGAAGAGTGTGAGAGTGAAACCCTAATTCTGGAGAGAGAATCTGCACTGCCACGTGTCAACATCTGATAGGACAGTCAAACTGGTCAACTCTGGTCAACAGGTCAACTCTGGTCAACTGGTCAAAGTCAGCGGTCAATTCTGGTCAAAACTACAAATATGGTTAAATGAGAGGGGCAGAATTGGAAATTGGACAGGAATTAAGTTGCTAATTAATTAAATAAAAATAAAAGATTTTAGCAACTGACAGATAAAGCCCAAAGCCCAGTGGAAGCCTATATAAAGAGACTTAAGGAGCAGAAGAGGGGAAACTGAAAATTTTGACAGCTGACAGCTTAGACACTTAGAACTCTCTGGTTTTGGCAGATACCGTCTCCACCACATCTCTCCTTCTTTCTTTTATTTTCTTTTCATCATATTATCATGTATTCCATCAAAGCCATGGAGGGCTAAGCTTTAAGGGTTGATTCCACTGTAATTTCTTAAATGGATTCTGAGGTTAGATGAATTTATATGTTTTGTTATTTTGATTATTGTTGTGGTTTTTGTTTATCTATGTCCTTTGCTTCTTAATCGAATAGAAAATAATGATTTTAAATCTACATACATGCTAATCATATGAGTTAAAAGGTTTTTAAATTAAATTGAGACTTTACTTTGATTTTGTTTAGAAATTTTCATTTGATTAAATAAGTTTTTGCCAATAATTGAGACTTTAATTTGATTAGAGGTAATTACTTTAACTAAAATTAGTCAAGACTTTACTTTGATTAATTAAGTTTTCTATTTGGTAAAGAAACAAAGGAATAGACATGATTTGGCATAGTAAAATTAATTGAGACTGTACTTTGATTGAATTTACTATGGATAATCTAACAATTCTCACTTTTAATTGAGACTGTACTTTGATTAAAAGTGAGGATGCCAACAAATGAATTGAGTCTTTACATTGATTTATTTGTAAATCAACAACAATAATTAATTTAACAATAATCTCTAGATAACCAATGAAGAATCTTATTTAGAAAAAGCAGTGGAATTGACCTATTTACTATTCCTGTGTTTACAATCTTCCGTGTCATTTTCTTTGCATATCAAAACCCCCCTATTTTTATAGTTGCTAGTTTTAATTGCATTTTTGAGAATCAAATATTTGAGATCAATTCCGTATTCGTTGTGAGACGACTCAGGGTTATCTTAACCCTAACTATTTTCTTCACTACAAACTGGCAATACTGAAGTTGCTAAAGTAGTGGTAATTTGATCGCCTAACGACAGCGATATCAAATACCCACCACAATATGTCAAATCCCTGAAGTAAGAGACATTGACTGAAGTGGAACTCTTGTTAACAAAGATAGTATACCCCACGAGATGAACAAGAAGGCTTGTGCAATGAATTCCCAACATTCTAGAGTGCATAACTCTTCATATACCTCTCTCAACTAGTTGAATCTAGCATGTGCCCCTCGACATTTCCTCATTTCTGAGATGGCATTTGACCTTTCCACAAGTTCACTAATACTGACACAATAGCAACAAACTCCAAAGTCACAACTAGACAAAACTGTCCCATAATAGGGAGATGAAGTAATGCAAAAACATCATCCAACTAACACCACAAATGCCGATAACAATCCCTTATAAGTCATCTTATAACTAATGTTGCATAAAGGAAACAAACCAAAACATACTCGTCAATATAGCCATCAAGAACACCAAGTTTACTCAACTTCCGTCCATGAGACACCAATTTCAATTCTCCTTGGTCCTACACATAATGCATGTAGCATACTATATAAAATGCAAAATTATCATCAAAATAACATCAAACTTAGTTGTATTTACTAAACTCCACATCCCATATCTTCAAAGCCACGTGATCAACGTAGTTCATGAGTAAAGAGGTGTCTAATGAACCTCCGACAAACCCTTCTTGAGCCTCTTGACCCTCACCAATCCCTGTCGGTTCATTTGCAACTATAACTGCGGGTTCTACATTAAGAGGTTCACGATGATTCCTCCTTCAAATAAATGTCGTGGGTCTAAATGTGTGAGAAATTCAAATAATATTTTATGTGAAAAAAGAAAAATAGTGTAAAGGTGAAGGTGAAAAAAGAAAAATAGTGTAAAGGTGAAGGTAAAAAAGAAAAAGATCTCATTTAAACTATATTAATCTTTATGAAAGTTATAAATCTCTAAATGTAACTAGAAAAGAAAATATAAAATATTCAAAGTTCTTATTTTATATCAATGTAAAAATATCCAAACAAATAAATATACACTATACTAATTTGTTTTGGTTCCTCTACTTGATCCTCTCGTAGATGTAATAATCTGAAAAAAAAAATTAAAATTCAAAATGTACATTATGTTAACTTTAAATTACAGAAATTTAAGGTCTTCCTTTGAAATAAGAATTTTCAATAGTTAATTATTTTCCTCTAACTTCTCTAGAAGTTGATTTTAATTTATCTACAAGCTAATTTTGACTTGAAAAAGGTTTACTTCATTTTACCATATAATATTCTTTTATGGGTACATGTTTCAGGATATAATATGTTGCACAAAAAATCTACTGGATAAAATAGGTCTTATTCTTACGAAAATAACATGAACATTTATATTACTTGAACTTACCTGAAAAATCTATTCAAAACCAACTGAGAAAAATTTTATTCATGATCATGAATTTGTTTTAAAAATTGTTTGTATATGTCGCAACTGAAATTGCAACGAGACGACAAACCAAAAATAAAATATTAAAGAAAGAGGCTTGGAGTCACATGATTATCCAATCATATTTAGTGTCTTAAAGCCACAACAGTATAATTGTCCAATTTTATTCCATTACCACATGCATAATTCCAATTAAAACCCGAAAGAATCCCTCAACTCGCGCCCCACACAGCCAACCATAAAACTGATGGTTATTGGCTATCGCCTAGCAGTAAGCTATGTGTCGTTAGATGGTGCATCAGTTTCTCAAGAAATCCCAAATTCCTCTTGCACTTGCGTGAACCCTAAAGTCCCAAAACCCATTATGTTCACCCAATTTCACATACCAACATCCATTCATACGTTCAATTCCACATATATTCACTTGGAACTCAAATGCACAAAATATCATAACTCGCTCTAATTTAAAAATCATGTTTCAAACAATCCCCAGTTCCACATGAACCCTCATATGAACTCATGTAATAATTCACTTAATTGAAGTCCCCACAAAGACATGACATACCACCCTCAAGGGTCCTGCCCTAGAATGGTTCACAACTCTTCTGCCCTACTCCATCGACAGTTTCGACGTTCTTTCCTACATATTCTCCACCCATTTTGCTGGCAGCCGTCCACACCAAACTACCACAATCTTCCTCCTGGGCATTAGACAGGAACAAGGCGAACCACTCAGAGCGTTCATAGATCACTTCAGTAAGGCAGCTCTTCACACCCCACACCTCAACCAGGAGATGATACTCCAGTGCATGGCACTTACCCTGCAACCTAGCCCCTTCGCCAACAACGTCTACCTCCACCCACCTGCCTCTATGCACGAACTTAAACTACGTGCAACCGACTACGTCCGCATGGAGGAAGTGCAAACCCTCCACACCAAATTCTGCAATGACTATGCAGCCACCACCGCCAACCCTACCCCGCAACCTCCCCGCCCTGATGCCCGCCCACGCGAGCCCCGCCAACCTCGCTTCACCAGATATGCCCCCCTTACCGTAGCTCGCTCCCGCATCCTCGATGAGGCCCTACAAGCTGACCTAATCCCTCCACCACGCAAGACAACCACCCCTCCTAACGCGGACATGACCAAATATTGTCGCTACCACCGCAACCATGGCCACACTACAGAAGAATGCAAAGCACTCCGGGATAAAATAGAAGAACTGGTCTGTGTTGGCCACTTTCGTCGTTTCATCCGTAGAGATGACCATTCCTCTTCCTCTTGATCCCGCCACCCCCCTCGATCTGACCACGGACGCCCTCCACATGATTCCTGTCACGACAGACGCCCCGCCCAACCCACCAACCAAGAACCCGAACCGGCCCGCACCGACATCACCCCCGCCGACCCTCCCCTACGTGGCACCATCAACACCATCTCTGGTGGCTTCGCTAGTGGAGGATCCACCTCTTCTGCCAGAAAAAGAGACCTCCGCCATATCCAATCCATTAACCATATCACCCATTCCCACCACAGACGCCGCATGCCTCACATCATCTTCACAGATGACGACTTTCATGGCCTAGACCATCAACAAGATGACCCCATGGTCATCACTGTGGAAATCGAAAACTACGCTGTTAAAAAGTCCTTATCAATTAGGGCAACTCCGTTGACATCCTGTACTGGGCCACCTACCAAAAACTTCAACTTCTGGACACCACCATGGTCCCGTATGACGAGCCGATCTATGGCTTCTCTGGCGAACAAGTATCCGCCCGTGGCTACATCGACCTCCACACCGTCGTTCGTGAAGGGACCCAAACCAAAACAATCCCAATCTGTTTCCTTATCGTCGACGCGCCAACATCCTACAACATCCTCCTAGGCCGCCCTTCCCTGAACACCCTTGGCGCCGTCGTCTCCACCCCCCACTTAGCCATGAAGTTCCCTTCCCCTTCCGGCGACATCCTCACCATCCACTGCGACCAACGCTTGGCACGCGAATGCTACATGGCCAGCTTACTGATGAGTTCAAATTTTTGCCCTCATTTAATATTTAAATTTGGGGATTTAATTGAATTTTCTATGCTTAAAGATTGATTTAATTAGGATTTGTGGTTATTGGATTTATTGAGTAAGTTTGGTAAAAGTGGCGTAAAAATTGATTTTAGTTGCATAAAATATTATTGGATATTCTAACGTTTGTTAATGCAGCTGGAATTTATTTTTGGTCAATTAATAGTGTGATTTTTGAAGTATTCAAAGTTACAAAATAAGTCCAAAATCAAGAAATTCTGAAAAAGAATAAATCAGGAGCTAAATGCACCCCCAGATTTTATTTGCACACTCCTCCCTCAAGTGGACCACAAAAACCTGTTCTGCACCCCCAGTTTTCACTAAGTTGCACCCCTCCTACCACTTAAACTCCACTCAACCAGATCATGCCATGTGGCAATCCTCACCTTTTAAAATTAGCCAACCATAAGCTGCCACGTGTCATAATCCTCCACTCACCAAATTGACCACTTAGACTCTGCCACGTCATCATCTTCATCTCCCAAAACCCTAACCCTAATTTTCTCCTCTCCTTCCACCCTCCACGGCAGCCGCCGCCGCCAACCTCGCCGACAACCACGCAGCTGCAGCAGTACCGCCACTGCTCCGCCACCACCGTCCCTGCACTACGTCGTCAACGCCTTCACTGCACCAGAAGCGGCGCGGCCACCACGTTCTTCCATTCACGCGTAGCAGCTCCTTCGCGCCACCATCTCCACACAGTCGCCGCCACCATTACAGCAGCTCCTTCGCACCACCATCTCTGCACCTTGCGCCACCGCGAGTTCTTCTCCCACAGCCACAGACGAACCATCCAGCGGTACCACTCGCGATCATCTTCTCCGTGGCGCCACCAGATCGCGCAGTTCACCACCTGTTCTGCAGCACCGCGCCGTCTCCATCTTCTCGCGCAGAACGCCACCGCGAGCACACCACCACTGCAGAACCACCACACCTCCATCTTCTCGCCTCCGCATCTGCAGCAACAACGCGAACCAGCGCCGCCACTGCACCTGCAACCACCGCGCCGCACCATCGGACCACCATGAACCACCGCGCCGTCACGAGGGAGGGAGAAGAGTGTGAGAGTGAAACCCTAATTCTGGAAAGAGACTCTCTGCGCCACGTGTCAGCATCTGATAGGACAGTCAAACTGATCAACTGGTCAACTCTGGTCAACTGGTCAAAGTCAGCAGTCAACTCTGGTCAAAAATGCAAATATGGTTAAATGAGAGGGGCAAAATTGGAAATTGGACAGGAATTAAGTTGCTAATTAATTAAATAAAAATAAAAGATTTTAGCAACTGACAGATAAAGCCCAAAGTCCAATGGAAGCCTATATAAAGAGACTTAAGGGAGCAGAAGGAGGACTGACGACTGACAATTTACAACTTACAGCTTAGACACTTAGAACTCTCTGGTTTTGGCAGATACCGTCTCCACCACATCTCTCATTCTCTTCTTTTATTTTCTTTCCTTCATCATATTATCATGTATTCCATCAAAGCCATGGAGGGCTAAGCTTTTAGGGTTGATTCCACTGTAATTTCTTAAATGGATTCTGAGGTTAGATGAATTTATATGTTTTGTTATTTTGATTATTGTTGTGGTTTTTGTTTATCTATGTCCTTTGCTTCTTAATCGAATAGAAAATAATGATTTTAAATCTACATACATGCTAATCATATGAGTTAAAAGGTTTTTAAATTAAATTGAGACTTTACTTTGATTTTGTTTAGAAATTTTCATTTGATTAAATAAGTTTTTGCCAATAATTGAGACTTTAATTTGATTAGAGGTAATTACTTTAACTAAAATTAGTCAAGACTTTACTTTGATTAATTAAGTTTTCTATTTGGTAAAGAAACAAAGGAATAGACATGATTAGGCATAGTAAAATTAATTGAGACTGTACTTTGATTGAATTTACTATGGATAATCTAACAATTCTCACTTTTAATTGAGACTGTACTTTGATTAAAAGTGAGGATGCCAACAAATGAATTGAGTCTTTACATTGATTTATTTGTAAATCAACAACAATAATTAATTTAACAATAATCTCTAGATAACCAATGAAGAATCTTATTTAGAAAAAGCAGTGGAATTGACCTATTTACTATTACTGTGTTTACAATCTTCCGTGTCATTTTCTTTGCATATCAAAACCCCCTATTTTTATAATTGCTAGTTTTAATTGTATTTTTAAGAATCAAATATTTGAGATCAATTCCGTATTCGTTGTGAGACGACTCAGGGTTATCTTAACCCTAACTATTTTGTTCACTACTAACTGGCAATACTGAAGTTGCTAAAGTAGTGGTAATTTGATCGCCTAACGACAGCGATATCACTTACGACCACAACTCCCAATTCAACAAACCAACCACATTGAACGACCTCCTGGCTCCGGCATGGCCCTGTCAGGCGAGGATCTAGACCCTAGAGTAGGCCAGGATGTTCTTCTTGAACCAGTTGAGGAGACCTCCCCTCTAGAGCTTCCCAATGGTCACTCTATCAACCTAGGCACCGGTTTGAACTCTGACGAGCGTGCCATCATCACACCCATCCTCACCAACAACACAGACCTTTTCGCCTGGTCAGCCGCCGATCTCCTTGGAGTGGACCCTCTAGTGGCATCCCACAAACTATCCATCTATAAAGAAGCCCGCTACGTATCCCAGAAAAAGCGCAAACTTGGTGAAGAACTCCGGCTAGCAGCTAAGGTTGAAGCCGACAAATTACTGAACGTAGGATTCATAGAAGAAGCTCAGTACACCACTTGGCTTTCTAACGTAGTCTTGGTGAAGAAAGCCAATGGCAAATGGCGAATGTGTGTGGACTACACGGATCTAAACAAGGCTTGCCCCCGCGATGCCTACCCCCTACCCAACATTGATCGACTCGTTGACGGTGCGGCAGGAAATAAAGTGCTTAGTTTTTTGGATGCATATTCCGGATACAACCAAATCTCCATGGCCGTATCTGACATACACAAAACCGCCTTCATCACGGACGATGCCAACTACTTCTATAGGGTAATGCCTTTTGGCCTCAAAAACGTTGAAGCAACCTACCAACGACTGATGGACAAGGTTTTCAGTCACCTGATGGGACAATGTATCGAAGTGTATGTTGACGACATGGTTGTCAAGTCACCAAGTCACCAACATGCTGAGGACCTATCAGCAGTCTTTTTTGCGCTACGCCAATACAACCTTCGCCTCAACCCAGACAAGTGTGTATTCGACGTCGACCGGGGTAAATTCCTTGGTTTTATGCTAACTCAGCGCGGCATAGAAGTCAATCCTGAAAAATGCAAGGCCATCATCGAGATGCGCAGCCCCGCTACCATCAAGGAGGTCCAACGGCTCATAGGCCGCCTCACAGCCATTTCCCGTTTCCTACCCGAACTGGCCGAACAAACCCAACTCATAGTCTAACTCTTAAAGAAATCCACCAGGTTCACATGGACTGATGATTGTGAACAAATCTTTTAAAAACTGAAAACCACCCTCACCTCACCACCTATCCTCCATAAGCCAGACACTCACCAACCCCTACTCATATACATCACAGCCACCGACTACACCGTCAGCACCGCGCTCGTCCAAGAGATAGAGGGCACGCAACATCCTGTCTACTTCGTTAGCAGGACACTGTAGGATCCCGAAACCAGATATCAAATGGTAGAGAAATTGGCTTTATCTTTAGTCCACGCAACTCGCCGCTTACGCCCATACTTCCAAAACCACAGCATCACCGTCAAAACCGACTACCCAATCCAAAATATTTCTCACAAACCAGATCTAGCCGGACGGATGTCATCCTGGGCCGTCGAGCTATCAGAATTCAATATTCGATACGAACCCCATGGCCCTATCAAAGCTCAATGTCTTTTAGATTTTATCAACGACCTCCAGCACACCCCCACAAAGGACCAATGGACACTTCATGTAGATGGTTCCTCAAACCCAAAAGGTGTCGGTGTTGGCATTATGTTAGAAGGACCCAACGACATCCTCATCGAAAAATCCCTTCGCTTTGCCTTCAAAACATCAAACAATCAAGCTGAATACGAAGCCATCCTCGTCAGCCTTTCCCTTGCCCGCGAAGTAGGTGTCAAGACGCTAAAATGCAAAACCGACTCCAAACTCATTGTAGGACACCTGAATGACGAATTCCAGATTAAAGTCCTCAACCTCCTACAATATTATCATCTGGTCCGAATAGTCATTCAATCCGCTTTTGAGCGATTCCGCATCGAACACATCCCAAGAACCGACAACATCAGAGTCGACATCCTCTCTAAATTAGCCAACACCAAACTAAAAGGCCGCCACCGATCCCTGTTGCAACAAACACTATCTACACCCTCCATAACACATACTTGTCAAAACCTAACCCACGACCCAACGGACAACACAGCCCCTCCCCAAAACCATAACTGGACCACCCCCTATATCCAATACCTAAAAACTGACAACCCCCCACAAGATGCGGAGAAAACTTGGTTGGCTAAGGCCGCCAGGTATACCATGATAGGCGATGACCTTTACAAACGCGGGTACGGCCAACCCCTCCTCAAATGTGTAACGGCAGAGCAAACACAATATATCATTAAAGAACTACACGAAGGCGTTTACGGCTACCATTCCGGCGCACGTACAATGGCCACTAGGGTACTTAGAGCCGTGTACTTCTGGCTGACCATAAAAACAGACTGCTAGGACTATGTCAGAAAGTGCAAACCATGCCAAAAATATGACAACCTCATCCACCAGAAGTAGGAACAACTCCATCACATAATGTCCCCATGGCCCTTCGCAAAATGGGGAATGGATATCCTTGGTCCCTTCTCACCTGGCAAGGGACAAGTGAAATTTCTGATTATCACCGTCGACTACTTCATCAAATGGATAGAAGTCAAACCATTAACCACTATCACGGCCCAGCAGGTTCAACAGTTTGTTTAGAAGGACATTGTATGCAGATATGGCGTCTCACACACCATCATTACCGACAATGGTTGGCAATATATAGATAAGGAGTTAGCCAAATTCTACACTGGCCTGGACATAAAACACATCACAAGTTCTGTGGAACACCCACAAACTAATGGACAAGCAGAGGCAGCCAACAAGGTTATCCTAATGGAACTACGCAAACGGTTAGACAGCGCCAAAGGCCGATGGCTCGAAGAGTTAGTAGAAGTGCTATGGGCTTACAAGTGCACCCCTCAATCAGCAACAAACGAATCCCCTTTCAGCCTAGTTTACGGTGCAGACGCCATGATACCAGTTGAAATTGGCGAACCATCCCTGCGTCGAGAACTATACGACCCAACCCACAACCATCAGAACATGGCTACTCACCTTGACCTCCTACCAGAACTCAGAGAGAAAGCCCAGATACGAAACTTAGCTGCCAAATGAAGGGCTGCCATAAAGTATAATGCAAACCTATGTCCATGATCATTCGCCATCAGGGACTTAGTATGGAGAATGGCCAGCAGTGCTAGAAAGAAGGATGGCAAGTTCTCCGCCAATTGGGACGGCCCATATCGTATACGCAAAGACGCAGGAGGAGGAGCTTATCGCCTAGAGCACTTATCCGGGGAAGAGATTCCTAACACTTGGAATGTATCGCACCTCAAATTCTACTTTAGCTAAATGTATACTGTAGTTGGACCAATACTTGTAACCCTGGGTATACTTTTTTTCCTCACCTGGTCTTTTTCCCTAAGGAGGGTTTTGGCCAGGGAGGTTTTAACGAGGCACCCCATATTCAATAAATAAAACGAAGGGTTCTCAACTATACAATTTTCCTACGTTTTTACTTTCATATTCGTTTAACTTCCCCACCCTTACCACAAGTAAGCGGCCTGGGTCGAACACCCTTTATTTGATGTTAATTAGTTTAAGTTCCCCACCCTTATCACAAGTAAGCGGCCTGGGTCGAACACCCTTAACTTATGGTTAATTCGTTTAAGTTCCCCATCCTTACCACAAGTAAGCGGCCTGGGTAGAACACCCTTTATATGTTTTTAATCACTTAAGTTCCCCACCCTTACCACAAGTAAGCGGCCTGGGTCGAACACCCCTTAACTTGATGTTAATTCGTTTAAGTTCCCCACCCTTATCACACTTAAGCTGCCTGGGTCGAACACCCTTAACTCGTGGTTAATTCGTTTAAGTTCCCTACCCTTACCACAAGTAAGCGGCCTGGGTCGAACACCCTTTATATGTTTTTAATCACTTAAGTTCCACACCCTTACCACAGGTAAGCGGCCTGGGTCGAACACCCCTTAACTTGATGTTAATTCATTTAAGTTCCCCACCCTTATCACAAGTAAGCGGCCTGGGTCGAACACCCTTAACTCATGGTTAATTCGTTTAAGTTCCCCACCCTTACCACAAGTAAGCGGCCCGGGTCGAACACCCTTTATATGTTTTTAATCACTTAAGTTCCCCACCCTTACCATAAGTAAGCGGCCTGGGTTGAACACCCCTTAACTTGATGTTAATTCGTTTAAGTTCCTCACCGTTATCACAAGTAAGCACCTTGGGTCGAACACCCTTAACTCGTGGTTAATTCATTTAAGTTCCCCACCCTTATCACAATTAAGCGGCCTAGGTCGAACATCCTTAACTCGTGGTTAATTCGTTTAAGTTCCCCACCCTTACCACAATTAAGCGGCCTGGGTCGAACACCCTTAACATACAATAGCATACACAAACATTCCATACATACACAAATATAAAGAGCAATTACACCGCAAGTAATCGACATTCATATCAAACAGCAAAATAGAGCAATATACGAGTTATTACAAACTTAGAATCATTAAACTAAATTGGAAGTATTAAATTAAATCCTAAGCCACCTTCTGCTCCACGTCTTCCGCCACCACCTCGTCACCACCAACATTAGCGTCAACCGCCTCCTTTTCCCCATTTCCTTCTGGACTAGATTCTTCCTCATCTATAAGCACACCATTGACAACATCCTTATTCACATCAAACCTAACATCATTAGCATCAACATTCTCATAAAAAAATGACGCTTGTCGAACACCCTTCTGAAAGTCATTGATATGTTCTTATATTATGCAGCTCTTCGAGTCCTCCAGTTCACCCTCCAGCCCATCATGTTTCTCCTTCATATCATCATAGTCGGCCTCAAGCTCTGCAATTCGACCCTTCAACTTTTCCTCAGAATCAAGGCATCGTACCCTCCACGTAGCGAGCCTTTTCCTTTCCAATTCCCACTCCTCTTCCTTCTTTTTCCAAGCTTCCTTCTCTTCGTCATGCTTATCAACTTTCTCCTACAACTCCTCCACCTTAGTTCGGTTCCCTTCTTTCACCTCTCGCTCATACAAAGAACCCACACGCCGACTAAGCAGTAAGGTCTTGCTGCTAAATTCAACCATGGCCTTCACCAAAGCTCTCGGCTCCATATTGTCAATTGAATTTATCAACGATTCCGGCACATTAATTTCAATGTCTTTCGTCACAGTAGTTTCCGGAAGCTCAATCAACCCAACTTCCGGCCCCTTCACCCCACTGGCCGAGCTTGCCCCCATCACGGCAGCTTGCACTTTCTTCACGTCCTTGCCCTTGCCCACCCTCATAGGAACTCCGTTTTCCTTTTTGTACCTCCATGCACATGGACGTCTACCAGCGAGTCCTGCAAGTTAGGAACCGCAGTGTTCCCAACAGCTTTAGCCTTCACCGCCTTCTCCTTACGAAGGGCTTGAAAAAGTATCAAGTTCTTCTTGCCAAGTTGCGTCATATGCCCTGAAATACTCAACACATAAATCGTCAAATACTCCAATCAATAACAATGCTCAAAGTTACAAAAAAATACCTTCAATATCTATAATAGGGTGAACTGAATTATACACCCTAACTAAGCCCTTAGTGGGCATCTTATCGCTAAATTGCATCAAAGTATCCACCACGTCCTTCTCACCCACCGACACATCTTCCCTCGAAATCACCTTATATCTCCAAGGGTTGTCGGTCCAGAAGAATGGAAACTTAGTATTACCATCAGCGGTATAAAAATGCGATCGACTAGCCGACTTTACCACAACTTTGAAGAACCCATCTTTGAAATGCTTGAACGATTGAGTGAAGGCCTCCAATTTGTTGAGACCAGGCCGGCTGATTAACGATAACCATGTTATCGGACTCTTCGGCCTTGTGACAAAAAAGTATAGGAACGCTCGGGGAGATGGTTCCAAGTACAGTGCCATGCACAGTAATCTGAAAGCTTGCAAATACGCCCAACTGTTCGGATGAAGCTGAGTAGGGGCAACATTCAACAATCGCAGCACTCCCATAGTGAATTTGTCAAAAGGTAGACGGATGTGCAGCTGTGAGAAGTGGCAGATGTACATATAAAAGAATTCTTCGACTGCTCCTTCTCGGCCATGGCACGCGCATTCAACAGCGATAACCCGCTCTGGAGCAATTATGTCCCTTCGCGCACCCTTTTCGAAAATAGGCATACAATTCAACCACGATTTTAGCAAGCGCGACCATCGGAACAACGACCGCTGAGTCCGCACATCTGTCGCTACCCATTAATATCTGATCTTCGCCGGCCAATTGCTCTCAGCTAGCTCCTCAGGCGGATCTTCCCTAATTTCAACCACCCTCTCCACTGGAATTCTCCCTACACTACCCACTTCTTCCCTATCACTACTATCATCTCGACTACTCCTGCTATCCCTAGACCGCTCACTACCCGAGTCTGACAACGAAAACCTATCGCTACTACTAGACATACCTGATTTCTCTAGAAAAGATGACGGAGGAGGAAGAGAAGATATCGGACAGCTCTATACGCACGCGAACAAATTTTTTGCAAATGAAACAGAATGAATGAAATGCAATAGCATCTTAATTTATACACACGAATTTCAAGCATCATAACCCTTTCCCGCCAAAAACATAACTCTTTTCAATCATCGCAAAGTACCAAAATGGCGGCGCCAAACCTCCCTAAGTCAGCCTTCTGACGTCTTTTCAACTGCCATAAACCTTTTGATGTGACCCCTCCAAGCCCAATTGCACCTTCAAGCCCAAGCCCAAGCCCAAGCCCATTAAAAGGCCCAATTACAAGATCATTGATGAAAAAGATTCAAAAGGGCCTCCCATTAGATGATCAAAAAATCAATGGGCTTCTCACATTCTTTACATGGGCCAAAGAGATCACAAAGACTTGAAGAAGTGCATGTAAATCTAGTAGTGTAGATTTAAATTGGGCCATTGTTTGGGCTTTGCTTTCCAATATTACATAAGACATGAAAGGAACATAGGATGGGTTAAAATTGGGCTCGGCCCAATTCTCTTCATACATGGCCGAGATTATCAAGACAAGGAGGCTCCTTTGCTTCATGGTTTGACTAAGGTTGGTCATCACATCTAAAGGCTAAGAATCCTTCTTTTTCTTCAAGCCAAGATCTAAGGGGCGTGATCTTGTCTCCTTCTCCTAGCTTGATCTAAGGGCCAAGATCAAGGCCCACTCCATCCAATGGCTCTCCTTTCTCATGTGTAAATTGTAAGACCCAGGAAAATTAAATAATTATTTAACTAATTATTTAATTAGGACGGGTAGTGAGAACATTTAAAGCAATAAATGTGAGGGACTATGACGTGAAAAGGTACTAGCTCAAGTGGTTGAGAGTACTTTATTGTGTGTGAGGACTTGGGTTCGAGTCCTATGTGTGTCACTTGGATGTTATTTAAATTATGCGTTTTTGTGTATTTATATATTGTATGTGCGGTTTGATGATAAACTCTTAGGATTATAGGACTTATCACGAAATAAGGATTGGTTGGGTGGTTTGGTCTTGGTTGGATATGTGCATGGGTGTGGGTTCAAACCTTGGTGAGGATTAAATAATTTCTTTTTGCCAAATTTTATTTCTGCATGGAATTTGAAAGGGGCAGCTTAACCTAGTCGTTTAAGGGGCTGAAAAATCAGATTGGATGATCCACTCAATGGTTATTAAACCCCTTTTTAAGTAATTTTCGTTTTGGAAAGTGAATGAGTGAATAGATTACTCATAAGCCAAGAGAGGGAGTGAATTAGTGAAAAGAGAGGTGTTGTGGTACGTGGGGGACTTTGGACAGAAGGTTTTGTGGGTTTAAGATTGGAAGCAGAGAGAAAGTAAGGAGAAGAACTAGCGTGGGAGTGTGAGCAAGGGCAAGGAGATTTTGATTGGAGCGCGCTCACATTGATTCGTAAATTGAAGCAAATTCCAGGTTAGGGGAGTTGTTTTCTTGTCTTTTTAATTGCAATTGAATAACTGTGCAATGCCTTGAATCATAGTATGATCGCTGCGTCATTTTTCTGCACTGTTATATTGAGGTTTCTGGATTTTTCCAGAAACCGCCTGGCGGTTCATCCCGTACTGCCAGGCGGCACATCAGACTGGAGTGTTGTTCTTGTTTTGGCATGGATCGCCTGGCGGCGATGAATTTCTGCCAGGCGGCTCATCAGTGGCGTGTGATTGTTCTTGTTTTTGGTTGAATCGCCTGGCAGTGATGGGTCTCTCCTAGGCGACGCGACGCTGTTGCGCTTGTTTTTGCTGGGGTTGTTTTGATGCTGTTTGTGTGGAGATTGTTATGGGTTCTGAAAATTATTGTATGCAGATTGTGTTAGATGCATTGTTGATATGAAACTAACCTGTAGTTGGGGGTATGACCAAGTTAGGTCGCATTGGGTATAAAAAGTTGTGATTTTAGGTTCAAGCACGAGAGGGAATATGAGTGTGGTTAAATTGTGGAAGATAAAAGCTAGGAAGAAATTTAGAGTTTGATCGAGAATAGGAAGTCTAGTATCATAGAGGTATTACTGCAATTTGACGTGCTAGGCAACAAGGATGAATTGTTAGAGGTAGGAAGCCATTCGCAGGTGTGGAGGATTCTGTAAATTGGTGGGCACTGTTGTGCCGCCTGGCGGCGAGCCTAGAGCCGCCAGGCGATGGCGAGCCCAGGGGTTATGTTCTGAGATTCTGACGGCCATGTTCAGGACTGTCGGGAAGGCTTGCGAGTTTGTCTGGAGAGAAAAGATCTGTGGATGGATTGTGGCGGAATTGGGTATGAGGTGATCATCATAATAGGAATCTTAGAGTGATTGAGTTATTAAATTGAATGTGGTAAGAATAGGGGGGAAGCAGTAGCAATTAACTAAGAGATTAACAACCAATTAGTAAGGATTTAGTGTGAATTTTGAGTCCTTGGAGAGGCTGTGATATATTCGAAGGCAGAATAAAAGATAATTGAAATGCTAGGAATTTCATAGGGTGGATGAGGTGGTGATGTTATGTTAAAGCTCTTGTCAAAATTGAGGAGAACTTAAATGAGTGGATTGATCGGGGTGAGTTACATGTATTTGTTTACATATGATATTTGTAGGTTCGTTTATGCGAGGGTAGAGATTGGGGTTCTTATGCGATCTATGGAAGGGATTTAAATGGAAAACTGGATTAACTGAAGTGTCATAAACCAGAAAAGTGTTGTTCTGGTATGGCGCCTGGCGGTCTACTGATAGCCGCCAGGCGATAGCCTTAGCGTGAGAGAGTCTGTACTGAGCAGGCGCCTAGCGGCACGGTGTGCTTCGCCAGGTGGTGACAAGAAAACAGTGGGTCTGGGATGACGCTGGCGCCTGGCGGTGAGTGAATACCGCCAGGCGGTCTGGGACAGTTTCGCCTAGCGGCATGTGGGCCGAGCCAGGCGGGAACGTTGTTGCTCTTTGCTCTTGAGTGTGTTGTTTCAACTAACAATGACGCTTTGCTTGGATCGGGAGATGCTGTGCCATGAGCGAGTAGGTTCATGGATGGTGTTTGACATGTGATGATATGGGCGGGGAGGTCCATATCAAGTTACTCTCACGTGGGGATACGAGCGAGGTAGGTTCGTATGTTCCGTGCTCACGTTGAGAGATGCCACGTGCGGGGAGGTACGGGGGCTGGTGGATCACATGTGTTGGACTACGGGCGGGCAGGTCCGTAGAGTAGGACTACGAGCGAGGAGGTTCGTAGAGCATGACTACGAGCGGGGAGGTTCGTAGAGGCAGGACCACGAGCGGGCAGGTTCGTGTGAGCATCAGATTCCCGAGTCCAAGGCTAACAAACTGTATGATTTGGAGACTGATAAGTCTTGGGGTTAGGGTCTTGGCCAAGAATTATATATATAATGAATAAGATGGGTATATGATTTATCTGGTGTTCTACATGTTGTTATTTTATTTTCTCAGCTCACCATTTTTGTTTGTGTGTGGTGATGATCGTGTAATTCGTTACACGGGAGCAGATGTTGATACAGGTGGTGCTGAGGATGCTCAGATGGCGGAGTGAGGGCTAGCACGGGATTAGAGCTAGAGTTTTACTCATATGTATTTTATATTTTAAATGCAAATTTTGGGAACTTGTAACATTTTATGAATTCAGTTATGAGTTTTAGCACGCTATCTTAATGAATTGAAATTTTCCCGCGTTGGGATTTTTATCGAGATGGCTATTAATGCAATTATTTATTTTAATATTTATTTTTAAGTAATAATCCCTATGGATGTTACATTTGGTATGAGAGCAAACGTTTTGATGCTATTGGGGCAAACTGGGGAGTGAGCTGACGTTGTTGTGTGAAATTAATTGATGAGTGCTGGATGTTAAACATGATAGAGTATAATTTAATCTTTAGCTGTTTGATTTTAACAGCTGAAATATGTGGCGTGCACAGGCAATGGCAAACAGGAGGCGTAGAAACACCGTCGGAGCTGATGAGATTGCTAACGCAATCCACAGAATGGTGGATGCTATGCAGCCCGTGGCAGCGCCCCCGCGGGCTATGATCCCACCTGTCAGACCAGTGACCATGGAGGACTTCATGCGTCACAAACCGGCTAAATTCACTGGGAAAGCCACCCCAGATGAGGCGGATGCATGGCTCCGAGAGTGCGAGAAAATATTCAGGGTGATAGAGTGCTCGGAGGTTCAGAAGCTTAACTTCGCCACCTTTCTGTTGGTGACCGAGGCTGAGTATTGGTGGATGAGTATGCAGCAACAGATGATAAACAGAGCTGAAGAGGTGACTTGGACTAGCTTCAGGACGAGGTTCTTGGAGAAGTATTTCCCCGATAGCGCTAGGCATGAGTGCGAGGCAGAGTTTCTCACCCTCCAGTAGGGAAGTTTGTCTGTGCAGGATTATGTGGAGAGGTTTGAGTACCTCTCGAGATTCTACTCCCAGACGGTGACGGAGGAGTGGCGCTGTAGAAAGTTTGAGGGCGGCCTCAAGCATGAACTGAGGCGTTTCATTGTGCCACTGAGGGTGCGAGAGTTTCCAATCTTGGTTGAGCAAGCCAAGAGTGTGGAGCAGCTGGAGAAGGGACCCAGCCTGGTTAACCGTACCCAGAGGAACAGTGCTGAGGGCAGAGTCCAGAAGAAGCCCTACAGTAGACCAGCCGCGTCTTCGTGGAGACCGAGGTGCTATAATTGTGGGGGTGAACACCTACAGCGAGATTGTACTAGACCCGCCCGCAGCGGAGGCAGTGGCATGGGCGATCGTAAGTGCTATGCCTGTAATCAGCCCGGACATTTCGCCAACAGATGTCCTAATAGGAAGACTGCACCAGCATCACGACCTCAGCCATCCTCTTCCGACATTCCGAGAGCCGCAGGCCGGGTTTTTGCCATGACCAGCACAGAGGCCACCCGGTCAGGTAATCTGATTCTGGACCAGTGTTTACTTTATGGTAACAGTGTGTTAGTGTTGTTTGATTCAGGAGCTTCGCACTCCTTCATATCCCATGATTGTGTGAAGAAATTGGGGTTGTCCACTCGTGACCTTGGATGCGAGTTGATAGTCTCGACACCCGCATCGGGACAGGTTTCAACAAACGTAGCCTGTGTTGGATGCTTGATGGAGGTGGAGGGCAGACGCTTCAAGGTGAATCTAGTCTGTTTGCCCTTGGAGGGATTGGAGGTCATACTGGGAATGGACTGGCTGTCTATCAACCATGTGGTGCTTGATTGTGGATGGCGCAGAATTGTGTTCCCAGAAACAGAAGGGATAGAGTTGGTAACATCTGGAGCGGCAGTGAAAGAAATGAAGAGGGGATCGACTTGTTTCGTGATAGTGGCCCAAGAGAAAAAGATGAGTACAGAAGAACAGATCAGTAAGATACCAGTGGTGGATGAATATGCCGACGTATTCCCAGACGAGATACCTGAGTTACCACCCAGCCGGGATATAGATTTCTCAATCGATCTAATTCCTGGAGCGGGTCCAGTGTCGGCAGCGCCATACAGAATGGCACCAGCTGAATTAGCAGAGTTGAAGAATCAGATAGAAGACCTGCTAGAGAAGAAATTCATCCGACCCAGCGCTTCACCGTGGGGAGCCCCGGTGTTATTAGTGAAGAAGAAAGACGGTAGTTCTCGGCTGTGCGTCGATTATCGTCAGTTGAACAAGTTGACGATAAAGAACAAGTACCCACTGCCTAGAATCGATGATTTGCTTGATCAGCTCAGAGGGGCAGGAGTATTCTCCAAGATTGACTTGAGGTCTGGCTATCATCAGATCTTAGTCAAGCTGGAGGATGTCCAGAAGACAGCCTTTAGATCGAGATATGGACATTACGAATATGTCGTGATGCCCTTTGGAGTGACAAACGCCCCAGCTGTCTTCATGGATTATATGAACCGCATCTTCAGACCATATCTGGACAGATTTGTGGTAGTGTTTATAGATAATATTCTCATCTACTCACGGACTAGAGAGGAGCATGCTGATCATCTGAGAATTGTGCTGGAGGTATTGAGGGAACATCAGCTGTACGGTAAACTGTCCAAATGTGAATTTTGGTTGGACGAGGTGCAGTTTCTGGGGCACGTAATTTCTTCACGTGGTATATTAGTGGACCCGAGTAAGATTGAGACGGTGTTGAAATGGGAGAGACCTCAAACTGTAACAGAAGTCAGAAGCTTCTTGGGATTGGCTGGATATTACAGGAGGTTTGTGGAAGGGTTTTCTAAGATGGTGAGTCCATTAACTCAACTCACTAGGAAGGATCAACCCTTCTCATGGACTGATAAATGTGACGAATGCTTTGAAGAGATGAAAAAGAGGTTGACTACCGCTCCGATTTTAATTATTCCAGATACTAGTAAGATGTTTGAGGTATACTACGATGCATCCTACCAGGGTTTGGGTTGTGTACTAATGCAGGAGAAGAGGCCGGTAGCTTATGCCTCTAGACAGTTAAAGGTGCACGAGAAAAACTACCCTACCCACGATCTGGAGTTGGCTGTTGTAGTGTTCGCTCTTAAAACATGGAGACACTATTTGTATGGCTCCCAATTTCAGGTATTTAGTGATCATAAAAGCCTGAAATATCTGTTCGATCAGAAGGAGCTAAATATGAGACAGCGGCGTTGGATGGAATATCTCAAGGATTACGATTTTGAGTTACTTTACCACCCTGGTAAAGCTAATGTGGTTGCGGATGCCTTGAGTCGGAAACAGATGCACATTTCAGCTATGATGGTGAAGGAGTTGGAGTTAATCGAGAAGCTCAGGGATATGAATCTGGGTATGCAACTGAGTGATGATTGCATCAAATGTGGGGTGCTTACATTGACTAGTGATGTATTGGGAGTTATCCGAGATCGACAGAAGGATGATACTGAATTACAGCAATTTGTGAGTTGGATAGGGACTGAGAAGGGAAAAGACTACCGGATTGGGACAGATGGTATCCTGAGGTTCAGAGATCGAGTCTGTGTGCCTGGAGATTGGAGATTGAGGAAATAGATTCTAGAGGAGGGCCATAAAAGCCGTCTTAGCATACATCCAAGTATGACTAAGATGTATCACGACTTGAAACAGTCTTTCTGGTGGAATGGGATGAAGACTGACATTGCAGACTTTGTGGCATCGTGCTTGGTATGTAGAAGGCCAAGATTGAACATCAGCGACCAGGGGGTACACTGGAGTCATTGGATATTCCTCAATGGAAATGGGACAGTGTAGCTATGGATTTCGTCACACACTTGCCGAAGTCTGTGAAGGGGCACGACTCAATTTGGGTAATAGTGGACAGATTGACGAAGTGTGCTCACTTCCTTGCTATTAATCAAAAGTGGTCAATGGATAGATTGGCTGAGCTGTACGTGAGGGAAGTGGTTAGGTTGCACGGTGTGCCGGCCAGTATAGTGTCGGATAGAGATCCGAGATTCACTTCTCGTTTTTGGCAGTCATTACAGGCAGCGTTGGGGACTCAGTTGAGGATGAGTTCTGCATACCACCCTCAGACTGATGGGCAGTCGGAGCGTACCATTCAGTCCTTGGAGGATCTGTTGAGGGCTTGTGTATTGGATCACATGGGTAGTTGGAGTGAGATGCTTCCCTTAGTGGAGTTCACATACAACAACAGTTATCACACCAGCATCGGTATGGCTCCATATGAGGCGTTGTATGGGCGGCGGTGTAGGACACCACTGTGTTGGAACCAGGATGGAGAATCATTAGTATTGGGTCCCGAGTTTTTACAGCAAACCTCTAAGAAGGTTAGGGCAATCCAGGAGAGAATGAGGGCTACACAGAGCAGACAGAAGTCCTATGGAGATAGGAGGAGAAGACCTCTAGAGTTTGAGGCTGGGGATCATGTATTCCTCAGGGTAACACCGACAGCTGGTATTGGGAGGGCCATCAAATCGAGGAAGCTAACCCCGAGATTTGTTGGGCCTTATCAAATTCTGAGGAGAATTGGCGTTGCAGCTTATGAGATAGCCTTGCCACCACACCTGACGAATCTGCATAACGTATTCCACGTTTCCCAGTTGAGAAAATATGTTGCAGATCCGTCACACGTACAGGAGTCGGTTGATATTCAGATTCGGGAGGATTTGACAGTGAGCACTAGACCAGTGCGAATTCTGGATTCACAGGTGAAGCAGCTGCGGGGGAAGGAAATTAAGACTGTGAAAGTGTTGTGGGATGAGACTACCCAGGAGATGACCTGGGAGATGGAGGATCGCATGAAGCAATCCTACCCGTACTTATTTCCTGGTAAGTTTTATTTTTGAGGACGAAAATCTTAAAAGGTGGGTGTAATGTAAGACCCGGGAAAATTAAATAATTATTTAACTAATTATTTAATTAGGACGGGTAGTGAGAACATTTAAAGCAATAAATGTGAGGGACTATGACGTGAAAAGGTACTAGCTCAAGTGGTTGAGAGTACTTTATTGTGTGTGATGACTTGGGTTCGAGTCCTATGTGTGTCACTTGGATGTTATTTAAATTATGCGTTTTTGTGTATTTATATATTGTATGTGCGGTTTGATGATAAACTCTTAGGATTATAGGACTTATCACGAAATAAGGATTGGTTGGGTGGTTTGGTCTTGGTTGGATATGTGCATGGGTGTGGGTTCAAACCTTGGTGAGGATTAAATAATTTCTTTTTGCCAAATTTTATTTCTGCATGGAATTTGAAAGGGGCAGCTTAACCTAGTCGTTTAAGGGGCTGAAAAATCAGATTGGATGATCCACTCAATGGTTATTAAACCCCTTTTTAAGTAATTTTCGTTTTGGAAAGTGAATGAGTGAATAGATTACTCATAAGCCAAGAGAGGGAGTGAATTAGTGAAAAGAGAGGTGTTGTGGTACGTGGGGGACTTTGGACAGAAGGTTTTGTGGGTTTAGGATTGGAAGCAGAGAGAAAGTAAGGAGAAGAACTAGCGTGGGAGTGTGAGCAAGGGCAAGGAGATTTTGATTGGAGCGCGCTCACATTGATTCGTAAATTGAAGCAAATTCCAGGTTAGGGGAGTTGTTTTCTTGTCTTTTTAATTGCAATTGAATAACTGTGCAATGCCTTGAATCATAGTATGATCGCTGCGTCATTTTTCTGCACTGTTATATTGAGGTTTCTGGATTTTTCCAGAAACCGCCTGGCGGTTCATCCCGTACCGCGAGGCGGCACATCAGACTGGAGTGTTGTTCTTGTTTTGGCATGGATCGCCTAGCGGCGATGAATTTCTGCCAGGCGGCTCATCAGTGGCGTGTGATTGTTCTTGTTTTTGGTTGAATCGCCTGGCGGCGATGGGTCTCTGCTAGGCGACGCGACGCTGTTGCGCTTGTTTTTGCTGGGGTTGTTTTGATGCTGTTTGTGTGGAGATTGTTATGGGTTCTGAAAATTATTGTATGCAGATTGTGTTAGATGCATTGTTGATATGAAACTAACCTGTAGTTGGGGGTGTGACCAAGTTAGGTCGCATTGGGTATAAAAAGTTGTGATTTTAGGTTCAAGCACGAGAGGGAATATGAGTGTGGTTAAATTGTGGAAGATAAAAGCTAGGAAGAAATTTAGAGTTTGATCAAGAATAGGAAGTCTAGTATCATAGAGATATTACTGCAATTTGATGTGCTAGGCAACAAGGATGAATTGTTAGAGGTATGAAGCCATTCGCGGGTGTGGAGGATTCTGTAAATTGGTGGGCACTGTTGTGCCGCCTGGCGGCGAGCCTAGAGCCACCAGGCGATAGCGAGCCCAGGGGTTATGTTCTGAGATTCTGACGGCCATGTTCAGGACTGTCGGGAAGGCTTGCGAGTTTGTCTGGAGAGAAAAGATCTATGGATGGATTGTGGCGGAATTGGGTATGAGGTGATCATCATAATAGGAATCTTAGAGTGATTGAGTTATTAAATTGAATGTGGTAAGAATAGGGGGGAAGCAGTAGCAATTAACTAAGAGATTAACAACCAATTAGTAAGGATTTAGTGTGAATTTTGAGTCCTTGGAGAGGCTGTGATATACTCGAAGGCAGAATAAAAGATAATTAAAATGCTAGGAATTTCATAGGGTGGATGAGGTGGTGATGTTATGTTAAAGCTCTTGTCAAAATTGAGGAGAACTTAAATGAGTGGATTGATCGGGGTGAGTTACATGTATTTGTTTACATATGATATTTGTAGGTTCGTTTATGCGAGGGTTGAGATTGGGGTTCTTATGCGATCTATGGAAGGGATTTAAATGGAAAACTGGATTAACTGGCGTGTCATAAACCAGAAAAGTGTTGTTCTGGTATGGCGCCTGGCGGTCTACTAATAGCCGCCAGGCGATAGCCTTAGCGTGAGAGAGTCTGTACTGAGCAGGCACCTGGCGGCACGGTGTGCTCCGCCAGGCGGTGACGAGAAAACAGTGGGTCTGGGATGACGCTGGCGCCTGGCGGTGAGTGAATACCGCCAGGCGGTCTGGGACAGTTTTGCCTAGCGGCATGTGGGCCGAGCCAGGCGGGAACGTTGTTGCTCTTTGCTTTTGAGTGTGTTGTTTCAACTGACAATGACGCTTTGCTTGGATCGGGAGATGCTGTGCCATGAGCGAGTAGGTTCATGGATGGTGTTTGACATGTGATGATATGGGCGGGGAGGTCCATATCAAGTTACTCTCACGTGGGGATACGAGCGAGGTAGGTTCGTATGTTCCGTGCTCACGTTGAGAGATGCCACGTGCGGGGAGGTACGGGGGCTGGTGGATCACATATGTTGGACTACGGGCGGGCAGGTCCGTAGAGTAGGACTACGAGCGGGGAGGTTCGTAGAGCAGGACTACGAGCGGGGAGGTTCGTAGAGGTAGGACCACGAGCGGGCAGGTTCGTGTGAGCATCAGATTCCCGAGTCCAAGGCTAACAAACTGTATGATTTGGAGACTGATAAGTCTTGGGGTTAGGGTCTTGGCCAAGAATTATATATATAATGAATAAGATGGGTATATGATTTATCTGGTGTTCTACATGTTGTTATTTTATTTTCTCAGCTCACCCTTTCTGTTTGTGTGTGGCGATGATCGTGTAATTCGTTACACGGGAGCAGATGTTGATACAGGTGGTGCTGAGGATGCTCAGATGGCGGAGTGAGGGCTAGCATGGGATTAGAGCTAGAGTTTTACTCATATGTATTTTATATTTTAAATGCAAATTTTGGGAACTTGTAACATTTTATGAATTCAATTATGAGTTTTGGCGCGCTATCTTAATGAATTGAAATTTTCCCGCGTTGGGATTTTTATCGAGATGGCTATTAATGCAATTATTTATTTTAATATTTATTTTTAAGTAATAATCCCTAGGGATGTTACATAAATGGCTTCATATAAAAGCCAAATTTTCACTCATTTGTAGACACTCTTGAAATTTTATGCAATAGATGCAACTTGAGTTGAGAGCACTCCTCCCTCTATTGCCTTTGAGAGTCACCACTTTCTAGAGATTTCCTCTCTCTACCTCTAGCCACCTTCCTTAGGCTAGCATAGATTAGGAAATCCTATCACCTCTTTCACCTTTCATTGCTTGCAAGTGCCTTCCAACTTGCCTCCATTCCTTCATCCATTTCCGCTGCCCATGGAGCTCTTCATGCACCTTTGGAGCTCCACCACCTTTTCACCTCCCACAAACGTCTTTTAGCCTTAACACTATTCATCACACTTAAAGGCTGGGGGACTGGTGTATCACACCTAGCCGATCTCAACTAGCATATCAATACATATCATCCTTCACCGACACATCGTATCGGCAAAGGTTAGGGGACTAGTGTACCGGACCTGGTCAACTTAACCATATAAATAACAACCCTCACATATATGCCGGAAACAACCCAAGTACACGACTTGGGCCAGCATGGACTCAAACTCATAACTGAATAAAGGCTAGAGTAATAACAAAGCGGCCAACCTAGGATAGTGTGCGGCCAAGGACGACATCCGACAGGTTAAGAAGTAAACGGATCAGACCGCTCTTGAAGACTTAGTAAAATTGAAGCCCCCGCGTTCAATAGGCCTTAAGGGCCTGGATTAGGGCCTAGGCCCACTCACAGCCCAAGTTAGAGCCCAAGTCAAGGCTCGGCCCACGGGATAACCAGACGTCATTAATGCTCTATAAATACGCGTGGACCCCAATAATTAAAGGTACGCATTCATTAATCACATATTTGACCTTTTTGAGAGTTTTGACTCACTTGAGCTTCAAAGTCTCTTCTGCAGGTAACCCCTTCTGGGTCCAAACCGATATGTACAGACAGGGAAGAAGCCAACCGAGGAGATAGCGGACTACATAGTAAGGTGACGCTTGTGCCTGACTCATCTTATTTGTTCTCTGCAAGAACATTATTTATTATTATTATTGTTATTACTATTATTATTATTATTATTCTTATTATTTTATTTTACTATTATTATTATTATTATTATTTTATTATAATTATAATTATAATTATAATTATAATTATAATTATATTATAATTATAATTATAATTATAATTATAATAATAAATATTATTATTATTTCTATTATTATTATTATTATTATTATTATTATTTTATTTTACTATTATTATTACAATTACTATCATTTTTATTTATTTATTTATTATTACTATTATTACTATTATTATTATTTTATTATTTTTATTACTATTATTATTATTATTATTTTGATTCTTATTATTAATTTCATTTTATTTTATTTTATTTTATAATTATATTTATTAGTATTATTATTTTATTTTATTTTACTGTTCTTTTAGTATATTATTTTTATTATTTTTGTTTTGCTTTATTGATGATTTTGTTATCATTATTATTGTTTTATTATTATTACTTTATTTTATCATTATTATTATTTTATTATTATTATTTTATTTTATTAATATTACTGTTTTATTACTATTGTTTCATTTTATTTGATTATTACTTTTATTTTTATTATTATTTTTGTTTTAAAATTTCATTTTATGATTATTATTATTATTTATATTATTATTATTATTATTATTTGTATTACTATTTTTATATTTATTATTATTATTATTCTATTTTTATTTTATTTTATAATTTCTTTATTATTATTATTTTTATTTATTTTATTTTACTATTATTTTATTATTATTATTGTTATTATTATCATTGTTTTGTTTTATTGATGATTTTATTATCATTATTATTTTTTTATTATTATTGCTTTATTTTATCATTATTATTATTTTTTATTATTATTTTATTTTATTAATATTATTATTTTATTATTAGTGTTTCATTTTATTTTATTATTATTTTTATTTTTAAATTTTTTTTTTATTACTATTGTTATAATAATAATTATTATTATTCTTATTTTGTCCTTATTTTATTATTATTTTTTATTATTATTATTACTATTTTTATTTTTATTATTTTCATTTTATTTTATTTTATAATTATCTTTATCTTTATTATTATCATTATTATTTTATTTTATTTATTTTATTTTACTATTATTTTTATTATTATCATTATTTTATTTTATTTATGATATTATTATCAGTATTATTGTTTTATTATTATTGTTTCATTTTATTTTATTATAATTTTCATTAGTTTTTTTATTTGTATTGTTTCGTTTTATTATTATTATTATTATTATTATTGTTATTATGATCATTATTGTTATTGTTGTTGGTTTTTTTTTATTATCATTATTACTATTTTATTGCACGTGTGATATTTTGGGACAATGGTTATGTGTTCTTCCTAGTTTATATATTGTTTGGTTGTGCAAGATTGTGTGTTGGGTATAACACTTTGTTTTGATAGTTTTATGTGGATTCATTGTGATTCTTTGGGTTGTATAAAAGCAAGAATATAGTTATGTTTTATGTATGACCATGTGATAGTTCAACTTAATGATATGAAAGTGTATTTACTTGTCATGGATGCATGTTTTTCGTCCACCGAGTCTCTTGTGTAAGTAGGTTCATTGGAACCTATTCTAGAGTGACAAATACTAGTAAATTACCAATTACTGGTGTGACGTCTGGCGGAACGGTGTAAACTGCCAGGAGATAGGCTACAAAGTGAACTCTAGAGTAAAACCCGAGAGTTGGCGCTTGGCGACGAAAGTGGTTCTGCCAGGCAGTGTGTTGTAGAACTGGGCTTGGACCAAAATCCAGTGGGTTGGCGCCCGGCAGCGCCAAGTGTTATGCTAGGTGGTCTAGAACGCGAGTTAACCTAGCGACGTTGATGTTGTCCAAGGCGGTTTTGGATGCAGTAATGGATTCTACACAACTTTGGATGAAGGTCTTGATGCGATGCTTTGTTGGGGGCCCAATTACGAGTGTAACTTGTATTGGGGTAACACGTGGCCACTCGAGGTTGTAGCTTGGTGGTTTTGGAAGTCCAGTGGAGTGTGCAAGATCGTGGCTCGTACGGTGGGGTTCCGGAAGATTGCCCTCTTTAGTGTAACTGATTGAGTTTGGTAGTCCGGGGACAACTACGAACTACAGTTCGTTTTTGGGAACTCCACTTGGTGTGGCGAATTATGGTCGTGGCAATTTCTTCCCGGGTGTGGAATATTAAGTGGTGGCCTGTAGTCAGAGGGGCGAGTAGACACTCGTGCAGTAAAGATCAATTAGTGTACTCATCAAAGGATGTAGAATTAAGAGGCGTCTAGAGGAAGATATGAAAGTTTGGGTCCGAGATTTGAGTGTAGTAGAAGTGTTAAGGGTTTTTAATTGTTATTATAATGTACCTTGTAATGCATTTGTATTTTGAGCTCACCTTATCTGTGTGTTTGGCGATGATCATGTAACTCGTTACATGGGAGCAGATGTTGATGCAAGTGAGCACATGGATACTTAGAGCCAGAGTGGGGTCAGCATGGAAATTTTTACATGGAATTATTTTATGGATTTTATGGATTATTTTTGTAATCAATTACTATAAATTGTTTTATACTTGTAGGCGTTGATTGCATTTATGGATTTTGTCTTTTAGTGCTTTTAGTAAAGTTTGAAAATTTTTCGCATTTTGGGAAAGAAGAGCTTTGGTTATTAAATGCATTTTATTTTAGCTTCATTTTATTTTATTTAAAATAGTAATATTCGACCGGGATGTTACAATATCCATGTGGACTCCTTTGAGACTGGACAACAACACATCATTATTAAATTGCAAGTTGATGAAAAACACCTTCATTAAGTCGGGATAAATTTTCACTAAAAGTTCAAGCAAGGTCTTCAACTTTTGATGCTTGAGTTGTTGGAGGAATGCATCAAAGCCTTTAGATCCCAGCCATGAGTACCTCGGCACTTTAGGAATACTGATTTGCTTCCTAGTCATCTCAATGAGGAACACTTGAATGTTGTCCTCATTTCCTTCAAACCAAGCTTCAATTCTCCCATGGTGCTCTTGATTTGGAGAACCTGGAGTGGGAGGAGTGGAGTGTTCTTCATCAGATTAGGCAGTGCGTTGTTGACAACGAGGCCTGATGATTGTGACTGTGGCTGTTGATAAGAGATGTTTGATGCAAATGCAAGTTTTCAAGTGTAGTATTTATAATTGAACATGTTTAATTTTAGAATCAATCGATTAAATGGTGCATATTTATTTCAATTAATTCTATTTAGGTTACCAAAGCTATATTAATGCATCACTCATCATTCAATGAAAGATAAAAGAATCACGAAAACAGAAGAAGAAGTAAGGTCAAACTTTAAACAAAACCAGAAAGCATAATCAGCTTCCCCTACCTCTTGTAATTGTGCTCTCTCTTGGCTCCACACCCTACTCATGATTTCTCTCCTCTTCATCTCCCCTTTTCACTCTCGTTATAGAATCCTAAATAACCTAGAGTGGTTTTATCAAAAAAACCCTAGCCTTCACTTAATACTAATACCCTCCCGTTTTGGGTTTTTGAATATTTCAAATACAATCAACCACCAAGCTATATGCTTTCTCGTAGCATACTATGCACCAATAAATTATAAATGCATAAGTTGCACATGCCATAAATAAAATAAACGAAACACAATTCTAATTAATCAATTATGTATTCCATATGTCATATAATTAAATTACATAATTAACTAAATTCATCAACGATTTTAATCAAACTACTTATTTTCCCATATTTCATATTTACGTAAATAATTAAAATAAATAAACAAAACTTAACTTAAATCAATCAATTAATTATTTCATCATATATCAAAATTAAATAAAATAATTAATTTAAATAAATTCACAATCTAAACAAGCCATTAATTTTTCTGTGTTTACCTTTATTCTATTTTTTTTCTCGAGTCTTACATTCTCCCCAACTTCAAAAATTTTTGTCCTAAAAAATTGTCTACTCAAAAAAATAAAACATCTTGCATACTTAAAATTTTGCGCACTCACATAATGAAATTAAAGTCTCATGCCAAATAATTTTGCACAAATAAAATATTCACTATCAATATAAACTAAGGACCTCGTATAAAAAAACCAAAAACCATCCATGAATTAACGTAAGTAAAATATTATTCATAAAAAAAATCTAGCGTACAACCTTTCTTTTCTTTCCACACATAGCTTTCTACCTTATGCATTTTCACAATATTTTTAAATAAGATTTTAATTCGTAATTAAAAAAATATGTAGAATCCATATCATTATTTAACTTTATCAAAACCAAAAAAAAAAACTACCAAATAATTATATAACAACATGAAATTGTTACATACTTAACACAAATAATCTCACATAGAAAAAGAACCATATTGGGATATCATGCAACATTATATTACCCACACATAAAACTAACCTCGCTTGAATCCAACATGTGCATGACTCATCAAAGATAACAACCAAAAATATGTTCCCAAAACCAAAACATGCAAGCAACAACATATTACCACCAAGTAATATCTAACGATATGTCATTCTCTCATAACCAACCACTCCACCTTTCTTGCGCACCAACGCCTTTTAGAAAGGGCATTTCCCTTTCTTTTCCCTAAGACTTACAAGCAATAACCCTTACATGTTCACCAAAACCCAATAAAAGCACTCATGCTCAACTCATGTCAAAGACTTATGATAGAAAGAAATCCTTTTACCCTGACTCACCAAAGCCAGACTCACCAAAGCTCTCTAGGTAAAAGAACCATCATGGCTTTACAATTATTAGAGAATTCATATTGTCTTATCACATACACAATCAAGTATAACATGCATCATCACAATATCATTCACTAAACATAGCATCTCACCCAAACATGCATCACATTATGACGTCTGGGAGCCAAAATACAATGGATTTTGATGTTTGGTGTTGCGCTGCCAGACGTCAAAGGACATCGGCTGTGGCACAGTTTGACGTCCTTTGATGTCTGGCTGTGCAACACCAGACGTCAAAATCTACTATTTTTTTTTTATTTTTAACTGTATTTACAATTTCCCCTACCTGAAAACCAGAAAAATCATAAAAACAGTTCATAAATACTTCCAGCACAGTTTTGGATTTACAGTTATATCTAATAATACTAAAGTTGTAAACTATTACAATAAACACCAAAGTAAAAGTTTCATCATCAAAGTGTTATTCAACAAAGTTTTTAAACAAATTTCCTCTTACTAGTGGTCCTAACTCCAGTGCTCCTATAGGTATGTTGTCCACTCCTGTCTTAGTGTTTGGATATGTCATTCGATAAAGGGCATGGATTCTTGAATCGCTAAATATAACTTGGGTTTTCCTCACAAATGGGACATGCAAAATGACCTTTACCATTGTAACCGCTTAAGTTTCCATATGTTGGGAAATCATTTATGGTGCAAAACAACATTGCATGCAAACAGAAAGTTTCTTTACCATATGAATTGTACACATCGACACCTTCTTCCTATAACAATTTCAAATCATCGATCAAGGGCTTAAGGTACACATCAATGTCATTTCTTGGGACCTGATATCATCATGGACAACATCATATATTTTCTCTTCATGCACAACAAAGGAGATAAATTGTAAATCATCAACAAAATTGGGCATGAGCTATGTTTACTACTTAAGTTCCCATAAGGATTCATACCATCTTTAGCAAGTCAAAGTCTTAAGTTTCTTGGCTCTGCATCAAATTTTGGAAATGTTTCATCAATTTTCTTCCATTGTGGAGAATCAACTAGGTGCCGAAGAAAATTATCACACTTTCTTCCATCAACATGCCAATTCAGGTTTTTTGCAACTTCTTTAATGGAAAATAGTCGTTTGAATCTAGGTATTATAGGCAAGTGCCACATCACCTTAGTAGGACATGCCTTCATCAATTTTCATCAATTTTTTTGTCTTCATCACTTTTTTATCACACTTTTTTTGTCTTCATCACTACTATTTCCATCAATTTTCTTTTTAAATCGCGATAAACCACATGTTGGACATGCCTTCAATTAAGCAAACTCGTCTTTGTATAAAACACAATCATTGGGGCATGCATGTATCTTTTGATATTACAAACCCATTGGACATAAGATTTTCTTTGTCTCGTAATTACGGATGGGTATCGTGTTATTTTTTGGAAGCATGTTCTTCAACAACTCTAACAATTTTGTGAAACTTTTATCGGTCCATCCATTCCTTGCTTTTAAACTGAACAATTTCAAAGTTGCCGATAGTCGTGTAAAGTTAGTGCATCCCGGGTACAAATCTTCCTTTGAATATGAATTAAGAGAATCATATAAATGAGCTTTTACAAAATTTTCTTCCCCAACATCACGTACCATGTTTTATAAAAGATCACTCATCCATTCGTCTACATAATTTGTTGCTTGTGACGATGTAGGCTTGTTTAATACTTCTCCATGCCAAGTCCAAAGTTTATAATTCCTCATTATACCAAAGGTGAATAGATGATCACGCATTGTGCCCAAGTCGTGACGTATTTGATTAAGACAACAAACACAAGGACAAAAATATGTCCCGTTAACAGGGAATGCGTGTTCTTGAGCATATTGTAGAAACTTAGAAACCCCATTTTCATACTCCTTAATGATGTGACACTTATTCATCCAGCTTCGATGCATACTATGTTCGTAATCCCAAACTTTTAACTCTTACAAGGTGAGGCCCTACCCATTCAAAACAATTATTTTTCATAATTTGCTAACACGTATATGAAGAAGTCAAACATCACAAATTTGATAAAATTTTGACATCATTTCGCATTGGTCTCTAAATAACACGAAATGAAAGTGATGACTCATGATCACAATCAAGTATGCATCTAGAGAACAACACAAAATTGCCTCAATCGAAATTTTATCAAATTTATGCATAAACCTCAATGTATACGTTATAACAAATTATGAAAAATAATTCTTTCAAACTATCCGATCAGACAATTCAAGATTTAATACAAATGATTAAAAATTTAATCATTTGTACTAAATCTCAAACGGAAACTAAGGTTCGCTCAGTGTTTAATTAAAATTACAATAAATCTTCATATATAAAATAATAATGCAACCATAGTATTAAAAAATCAAATAAAATTGAAAATATTTAAATAAACAAAAAATCTAAAAATAAACATAAATTTCATTCAAAATTATGTAAATATTTATACAAAATTTCAAAAAAAAAAGTAGACCCAAAAACTAACTAAAAAATATTCAAAAATCTTAAACTACAACGGTAAAGAAAAATATAATCAATTACATACGTACAATGAACAATGTTGAATGAACAAGTGATAAAATGCAAAAAGAAAGATAAGCAAAGCTAACCTCTTGTCACAAATCCAAAATCGAAGTTGGAAGAGAGTGGCCTTAGGGGCTCCGGACGTGCTGTTGGCCAAATGGGAAAGAGAAACACTACCAAATGGGGACGAAAACGATAAATATTAGGCTCAAAACTCCTAAATCAATCCACAAAGCAAAACCCAACAACTTTCAGTGGTGGAAAATGAACAAACACCTGCAATGGACGTTGTCGTCGACGCGAAGGGGAGAAGGCACGAGGACAAACGGGAAAGAAGAACACCACAGAGACGAAGTATAACACTGCAAAATGGGGACGAAAATAAAAAATATTCGGTTCAAAACTCCTAAATCAATCCACTAATCAAAACCTAACAACTTTCAGTGGTGGAAAATGAACAAACTCACCTGCAATGGTCATTCTCATCATTGCCGGCACAAAGGACATAACCGCACGAAGCAGCAGTGGGAATGAGTTGGGTTTACGTTGGTTTTAGAAAAGAAATTGACGTCGGGGTGGGGTAGGGCTAAAGTAATTTGACATCGGGGAGGGGAAGCGCTGACGTAATTTAACGTCAAGGTACTGTAGGGCCGACGTGCTTTTGAAAATGAAGTCAGGATGGTGTAGGGTAGCGTTATGTAACGTCGGGATGTGTAGGGGCAGACGTTAAAATTGTCCAGTTATTTACAGAAACGCCAATGGACATTTTTTACGTTGGTGTTCTTTTGAGCAGATGTTAAAGAGGTGACGTTAAAGGCCTTTTTGTGTTAGTGAATGATGCCTTATCTCAATGTGCTTGATTTTAGAATGTTTTATTGGATTTTTGGTTAAGTTGATAACACTCGTATTATCAAAATACAAAGGTACCTTGCTTAGCTTTACATCATAGTCCATGAGTTGATGCTTTAACAAAATGACTTGTGCACATCCATGTACAACTGCTATGTATTCATCTTCAGTAGTGGAAAGTGCCACACATGCTTGCTTTTTGCTATTGCATGAGATTAGACTAGCCAAGTAGGTCGCAAGTGCCACTTGTGCTTTTCCTATCCAATATGCACCCTGCATAGTTTGAATCTGAAAAACCAATAAGAGTTATGTTAGAATCAAATGGATACCATAAACCAACATTATTTGTTCCTTTCATATACTTTAGAATCCTTTTTGCTACTTTTAGGTACGACTCCTTTGGATTGAATATGAACCTTGCACACAAGCACACTCTAAACTGAATATCTAGCCTACTTGCTTTAAGAAAGAGCAAAGACCCAATCAACCCTCTATATTTGGTTGAATCAACTTGTTGCCCAACCTCATATGCATTCGTAAGAAAATTTGTAGTAGTTGGAGTGGCAACTTCTTTGCAATCCTCCATTTGGAACTTTTTAAACAGCTTAAAACAGTATTTTGATTGGCTTAAAATTGTTTCATGCTTGAGTTGCTTGACTTGCAGCCCTAGAAAGTAGGTAAGTTTACCCATCATGGACATCTCAAATTCTCCGCACATAGTTGCAACAAACTCTTCACACATGATGTTATTATTTGAGCGAAAGATGATATTGTAAAACCTGTGAAATTTAAATTAGTAAATAAATAATTATTTAATAAATACGAGTAGTGGAGCTTTTATGGCATTTAATGTTAAGGTTTGTGATGTGGAAAAGTACTAGTTCAAATGGTTGAGAGTACTTAGTTAGATTGAGAGGACTTGGGTTCGGATCCTATGCATACCATTTAGGTGTTATTTTAATCATGTAATTTTAATTATAATAATAATATGTTGAGCTTGAAGAGGGATAATATAATCTTATATTTATAGAAATTATCAAGAAACATAAATTGGCTTGATGATTGTGCATGTGCTTGGTAATTAGCATTGGTTATGGGTTCAAACCTTGGTAGAACCACATTAAACTTTCTTTTTTTGCGAAAATTAGTTTTTTTTTGGCATGAATGTGAAAGGGTAGAGAAAACCCTAGCTGAATGGGAAACCAAGAGGGGTTGGGAAAACAACCTTTAATGGACCTTGAATGGCAATTAAGTTAGCTTAATGCCATTTTCGTTTTTCCTCCCATCATTGCTAATTAAGGTGCAATTTAATGAGAATTAAGGATGAGAGAGGGGGTTTATGCTAAGGCTGCCATAGGTACACTTTGAGAGAGTGAATCACAGTGCAAAGAGAGGGAAGTGAAAGTTGAGAAGGAGTTCTAAAGGAGGAATCACACTGAGGCTGATTGGGATTAAGGACTCAAAGATTTACGCATTTTTGGGAGCAAGGAATCCAGGTTAGGGTAGCTGCTTTATTTGTCTATATGAAATTGTATGATTTTACGTTGTATGATGTATGATTGGGTGCCTATTTCTGCGTTAATTTTCCACTGGTCGAGTTTCTAGAAATTTTCCAGAAATCGCCTAGCGTCTTTGAAGACCTGCGAAGCGATGCATGAGAGTGACACCCATTTCTGGGTTTGAGATGAACCGCCTAGCGGCAAGGGTGACTCCGCCAGGTGACGCGAACCCTTGTGTTCTTGTTAAACTATTCTGTATGGATTCTATGATGGTTGGATATTGAGCAAGGTTCTTGTGCATGATTTGAATGTATAAACTTATGAAATTAATGATTATCACTATGTTTGTATGAATTCAAGTAATTGATTGGGAAGCATCAAAGTGAAAGGGGGTTGTGTTGGGATTGTGGTCAAATTGTTAATTTAATTCTTGGAATTTAATGATAACGAAGTTGAGATTTATAGAATTATTGAATGCATATGCATGAAAGAAATCAATTTGTTTGTAATTTTTGTGCTTGATTGACTGGAACGAGATTTGGGGCTTTGAGGTTCATCATGAGTGTGGGAAAAATCTTGGGTTTGCCCAAAATTCGATGTGTCGCCTGGCAGCAAGTATGCGTTGCTAGGCGATAGACGCTACAGCAGTGGAAATTGCATTCTATGACTGTTCGGGACGCGTTTTGGGATTTGTGAGGGTGAGGCTAAATTCTACATGTGATAATTATATAAAAGTAATCCAAATTGAATAAATATGATGTATGAACAATATAATTATGTCAAGACGAATGCTAGAATTGTTGATTTGGGGCTTTAGGGTTTACATAGATGCAGAACAATCTGGGATTTTTTTCAAAACTGTATGCACCACCTGGCAGCGCATGAATTACCGTCGGGCGACTCACGTTAAGACAACTCAGTTTCTGGGTTACTGTAAAAAATCGCCTAGCGGTGAAGAGCTGCCACCAGGTGACGCGTGTGGTGTTATGTTCGCGAAAAACGTTGTTTTTCGTACTTTTCAAGCAACAGGAACCGCCGACCGCTAGTTTTGTACCACCAAGCGCTACCTTCCTAACTTTTGGGCGCTAAGCGCCACCATTTTTCTAGTTTTCGTAGTTTTTTTAAAACTGCATTTCCCAGTGGTCCATAACATGTAGTTCTTCACTTTGAACAATGGAGATTTGATTTGTAGGTCAATAGCTAGAGATATACGTTACTCAATTTTGTTGATTTTGGAGTCTTTAAAATACATGAATAAGCTGTTAATAATTTCAAGTAACTTCTAATGAAGCATGATTGCGTTATGTGGTAAGTCTCTATCAATTTGAATGTCCCTTTGGGTTAGTCACATGTTGAGAATTGGTTATTGGTGAATGCATGTGTTTCAATATTAATTTGCATTGGGACATAGGATCATGTGCTTAAATTGTTAGAGTGCTACTACTTATATTTGTTTGAGCATGCATTATTCATAAGTTAGAATTGAATGCTAGCATGGTTTTAAAGGGGGAATATATATATATATATATATATATATATATATATATATATATATATATATATATATATATATATATATATATATATATATATATATATATATATATATGAAATGTGAATGAATTGATTTTACTTTGTTATGGGTGCTTAAAAACCAATACTGCGCAAGTACTGGTGTAGTGCCTGGCGGTGGTGTTTGACCGCCAGGCGATATCTACGAAACCAGTAGAGAATTGAAGCATGTGGCGCTTGGCGATAAGGGTTGTCCCGCCAGGCGATACTTGTAGAAATAGTAGCATCAAAGGCGCTTGGCGTCTGGCAGCACGTGTCCCCCGCCAGGCGGTCTGGAAGCTTTTTGCGCCTGGCGAGTTTTGATGAAGTAGACATTGTGTTTTGCTTGCTTTGGATGTGCGTGGTCTACGAGGCTTTGGGCGATATCTCAAAGGTCAGATGTTGGAGTATTCTTTGAGTTGTGGCATAGAATAGCGAGTGTTCTTGCATGTGTTCTACAAGTGGTGGCTTGTAGGTTGGACAACAACGATAGCTTGAGATTATCAACCAAAGACGTAGAACATGGATTACATGGTGGTGGCCATGTGTGATGAGACCAAAGGATGGAGTTCCTTTAATGTGTGTGTTTTGTTATATAAATTGTTACATATGTTTATATTCCTTTAGCTCACTCTATCTGCGTGTGTTTGGCGATTATCGTGTACGCGGTGCACATGAGCAGATGACGTTGCAAGTGGTTCTGGTGGAGCGTAGATCCGGAGCGTGGGCTAGTTAGGAAACTTTGTGGCAGCGTTTCATCATTTTTATGAGTTTTAAGGATTTCTTGTAATCATTAGAATTATAGAACTTGGATTTATAATGAGATTAATTTTGATAATGTATTATGTTTATAAAAAAATTGGATTTAAGTTGGTTTTATCGGTGTATTAAAGTTTTAAATTCCCAAGGTTTTGGGAAAATGATTTATAATAAATGAAGTATTATTATTACATTTTTATTTTATTATTTAAAATCCGTAATATTCGGGCGGGATGTTACAAATATAATCAACATACACTTGAACAAGTATAACATCAGTTTCATGTTTTCTAATGAAGAGTGTTTTATCAACTACACCTTTAGCATATCCTTTTGATAAAAGAAAGTTGCTTAGCCTTTCATACCACTATCGTGGTGCTTGTTTCAAACCATACAAGGCCTTTTTCAATTTGAAAACATGATTAGGATATAGGTGATCCTTGAAGCCAAGAGATTGTGATACAGCATATTGCTTTTACTTCATCATATCTTCTTCATTTGCATTCTTTGACATTTGATCTTGCAACTTTGGGTTAGTTTCATCAAATACAACATGTATGGACTCTTCAATAGTCATTAGTCTTTTGTTATAAACTCTATATGGATGACCATATATAGCATAACCAAGAAAAACACCTTCATCCGCTTTGGCAATACTACCAAATGCATCATAGATAAGACAATGATTTGGTTCAAACATAATTTTAAAACCTTTGTCACAAAGTTGGCTTATACCTATCAAATTGTGCTTTAACCCCTTCTACCAGTAGCACGTTCTTGATGTTGAATGAGTATCCATTGCTTATGACTCCATTTCCAAGTATTCTTCCATTGTTGTTGTCTCCATAAGTCACAAATCCTTCATCCTTTAACTCTAACTTTACAAATTTTGTCTTGTCACCTGTCATATGTCTTGAATAACCACTATAAAGGTACCACAAATCTTTCTTCTCACTTTTTATGACCTGCAAAACAAATTTGCATTACTTGGTACCCTTTGATAAGTTGGGTCCAACATGGTTACGCCTTTCTAGATCCTTTTGGGATCCATTTCATAACCACTTTAGGAACATCATACTTTCTAGCATAATAATTCTTAATAACATGAACCTTCTTCATACAATTGTTGCAAGAAATGAATGGCATATCATTTGGCTTACTTTTGGAAAAGAGACTAGAGAACTTCTTGGCTTTCTTTTTGAAAATAGGATTGTAACCAAGTCTAGCCTTCCCAAAGACACAATTTTGAGAGTCAAGAACAACTTCTAAGTTTGCTTTCCCTCTTGTGAACTTTGCACATGTTTTCAAAAGGTATTTCACTAATTTTTTTAAAACTATGCAGTTTTCACAAGGTTTTTCAGTTGGCTAATTTCCAGTACAATCAATTGAATTATTGTGAATCATTTCTAAGTGTTCAAAATCAATTTTTAAATCAGTTGTTTCTTTCTCCAGTTGATTGACTCTATTTTCTAGGTAGTTGTTTAAGCCTTTCAATCGATTGTTTAATGCAGAAATCTTGTTTGCTTCATTATGCAAATTTTTAAAATCATGCAACAATTTATTGTAGTCATTTTTGTCTAGAGAGCTTACTTGACTTGATAAGGATGATTTAAAACCAACCATGAGGCACAAGTTGGCTTCCTCACTCTCATCTTGTGATGAACTACTTGTTGAATCATCATTGTCCTCCCATGCTATGTATGCATGTCTCTCCTTAGGTTTCTTCTCTCTTTTCCTATAAAAACTCTTCTCTTTTTCTTTGTTAATGTTTGGACATTCAATCTTGATATGTCCTTGGTTTCCACAACTATAACAAGTGAAATTAAAAGAATTTGACTCAATTCGTTTGGAAATGTACCACCTTTGATTACCTTTCCTACCTTTCTTTTCGAGATACCTCCCAAACCTTTTGACAAGAAGATTCAAGTTCTCATTGTCACTTGATTCAGCCATCTCATCCTCGGGTTCACCATTCCTCTTAGTGCTAGTCTTCAAGGTTATATTTCTCACCTTTTTCTCACTTGACTCTAGCTCATTTAGACTTTGCATCTCAATTTCATGCTTCCTTAGCTTGCCAAACAATGCAGTCGTAGTCAATGTAGAAAGGTCTCTTGATTCTGAAATAGTTATAACGTTTAGTTTCCAAGATCTATCAAGACACTTAAACACCTTGATGTGTAGCTCCTCTTTGTCAAATTCCTTACCCAAACTTATAAGATGGTTGACAATGTGAGTGAATCTCTTTTGTACTTACACTATGGACTCTCCTTGTTGCATCTTGAATAACTCATACTATTGAATTAATTGGCTTCTAAGGTTAGATGAATAAATTGGTTTGTTCTTTAGATTCTTGTTGTGATTTGTTTTCATCTATATCTTTTGGTTCTTAATCTAGTAAAAGTAATGATTTTTACATTGTAGCAAGTTAGCACAATGTTAAATCTACATAACATAACAATCATATGAGTCCAAGGGTTTTAAAATTTTAATTGAGAAGTTACTTTGGTTAAATTTAGAAACTTTCATACGATTGAATGGGATTTTTTCTAATAATTGATAAGTTACTTTGACTATAGGTGAAAACTTTGATTAGAATTACTCAAGAAATTACTTTGGTTAATTATCTTTATACTAGATAAAAGAGGTAAAAGAATAGACATGATTAGGATTAGTAATATTTAATTGAGAAGTTACTTTGGTTTAATTTACTATGATTAATCTACAAAGTTTTTGGTTTTGATTGATAAGTTACTTTGGTTAAAAGTGAGGACGCCAAAAAATTAATTGAGAATTTATATTGATTAATTTGAAATCTTAAACAAGAAATCAATAACAATAATCTTTAGGAAACTAATGATGAATCCTATTTTGAAAAATTAGTGGAATTAACTATTTTATTTACTATTTATTTCTTTCATTTATTATTTTGTTTATCTTAATCCTCTCACATTTTTATTATTTTATTTGACTAACTCTTTTGTATAGTTTTTATAAGAACTAATTTGTTAGAAAGCAATTTTGTGTTCGTTAGGAGACGATTTTAGGTTACTTTACCCTTTCTATTTTGTTGACTACTTTCTTAACAATAATGAAGTTGTAATAGATAAGTAGTATTAATTTGATCACGTCAACGATAACATTATAACCAATCCAAGCCTTCTCACCTTCCCTCTTAATCATATCATGTCATATCACCCCTTCATTAAAACTCTTCGTCGTTTCCACTCCTCGAGGTTGGGGGGCTACCATACCCATAGGGAGGCAGACCAAAGAAAATAAGGATTTGTTTTTCTCAAGAAACAATTTGGGCACACGAAAGACAGAAAACTAGGAACTGTAGACTACTCAGCCTTGCACAAAACTATAAATGCCGATATAATTTATGAGTAAAATCATTAAGACTCCAAGAACCATTAGCAAATGAAATTTGCAAAAGGCTAGGGGTTGATGTACCACCATAGAGGGTCGACTAGTCTTCATCCAATGACTAGACCTTAAGTCGGGAACTTATCTACCCCCAAAGAAAGGTCAATAATAAGCATTTAGAAAAATAACCCCACAAAAGACTGGGAAGCTTGATAGACCTCCGAGGATCGACTAGTTATCAATCATATCCAAGAGTCCAGGACTTAGCTCTTGATAGCCCTGATAAGAAAAAATGCCAAAACTAAGCAAAATGTACAAAGTAAGTGGCCAATAGCAGTACATTTATCAGAAAACAAGGAAGTGTATGACCCCTCCTCAAACATAACTTAGAAGAAATTCGCCAAAGCTCAAGTAAACTTTCTAAGTGAATTGGGCCTCCAACGTCAGGCCCACAAATCCCATGATTGGGTCCAAGCCCATAACCTTGCCAAGATACACGTAAGATTGTAAGTTGTCAGATAATGATACTTAGAAAATTAGTATAAATACACATGGACCCAAGTACCTCCCTACCTTTAACCTAAAGAAAGACAAGAATTCAGAGGACGACTACTACTACCGATAAAAGAGGGATCCATTCAAAAGTTTTAAGATTTACAAAGTACTATCTTAGTCTTGTAAGAACATATAAAATAATTTTGTATGTATAAATCATATTTTAAAGTTATAATAGTTGATATTATGATATAAACTTTCGAATCTCACCTATAATACACTAAAATGCTATGTTAAGTCGGATATAAATTTGATCCTTCTTAAAAGCAACTTATTCAATTAGATAATATTAAAGTATCCAACAAAAAGAAAAAATATAGTTCGAGACAAAAATTGTTTTTACTTGTTACAATATTGGTACCATGATGCATGTGTAGAAGAGATAGGAGAAAATAGCGAAAATGTTTAATTAAAAGAGGGAATTGTTCGAAGGGATATATAATTAGAATTATATTTATTATTAAAAATACTTCTTATTGTGTTCCCGATTTATTATTTTATTTTTTAATAGTTCAACTGTGCTTTTGTTTTACATTTCAATACAGTTATGTTCTTTTATTCAATGTGATCGTTTCTTTCTTTTACTTAATGATATTGTTTGAATACTATTTTTAAAATATAGTTTCATGGTGCCGTAAATTTTATTGGAAAATACTTTCTATTTCATAATTGATGTAACACCCGATTTAATTTAATAAGCGAAACTAAAGGAAGCATCACACAGAGATAACATAGTAACGCAGTCCTGGAGTTTAAAACTTAACTCCTTACAACCCAAGGCACACCACGATGCCCGAAAGGAAACTAGTTCAAAAGTTTAACATAATGTATATAAATCAAAAGACGGACTATGTAGCGGAATCATCCCTCCTCTGTTGACCGCGAGTACCTCTCACATCTGCTCCCACCAATAAATTGATGAGCATCGCAAAGGTAGAAGAACAACATACAAAGCAATCAAACAAGCAAGGGTAAGCTAGAGCCAACATGATTTTTATCATACAATCAAATATACCTTCACAGTCCAATATACATATATCATCCAAGCATGTTATGACCTTTCAATCAATACACTAAGACTCGACTCGACTCATTCGGATACATATAACCTGGTCGGATTCAGCAGATGCTTGCACTTGTGATGGATACCTCCTGCTACTCTCACCATAGGAGTCAATCCGCTATAAGTGAGACTAGTTGACTCATTAGAGTGTCAGGATGCAATCCTTACCTTGAAAAGTTACCAAGTTATATAGATGGGGCACCACCATGGACACTCACTAACAGGGGCCATGGAATTACGTCTCGACCACTAAAGCACGACCCTGAAGTTTCACCTAGAAACTCCAAGGAATTACGCACTGACTCGTACCAAATATATTCATATAACCAAGTAACAATAATCATGCATTCGAACCTCGGGTCAATATTTGTAACCAAATTCTCATTCGTATTCCATGTTGTACCATACCACCTCATTCATCAGTTTCATGAGTATAGAGTCTCATCTCATACCAATACCATTGCCATTTCAATAACATCCATCTCATTCACTTTACATGCTAAGGCCACATCAATATATCAATTCAACCTATACCACATATTCCATGTCATTTCTCATACTTCATACTTAAAACACATAAATTAATCAACCAAGCAATTTATAGCACTCAATTGAAGAAAACAGCGAGACCCATAACGCATCTCGCTCAAGCCAAAAGCCCTCGCTCAGGCGAGAGGAGTTCCCTCGCTTAAGCGACAGGCCCTCGCTTAGGCGAGATCGCGATAGAGGCAATGGAAGGTTTCTCACGCACTCACTTAGGCGAGTCCTCCCTCGCCTGAGTGAGCCCACTCCTCGCCCAAAGGTGAGGTCCCTCGCCTAGGCTACAACTGCAGCGAAAAACCTCGAGCTCCCACGCGAGCTCGCTGAGGCGAGCGTCTCTCGCCTAAGCGAGATAGCACCTCGCTCAAAACTAAGACCCTCCGCCTGAGCGAGAGCTCGAGCACGAGCTGGGTTTTGTTCTCTACAAGTCTCGCGTAGGCGAGACCGGGCCGCTTGGGCGAGAATAACAGGTCTCGCCCACTGTTCATCCTGCAACAACTATATTTCATACCCAACCAATAAATTCAACCAGCACATGCATCCACAGTAGCATACGAGCTGAGACAATCACGGAACAGGGACAAAACAAACACTAATCACACCAAAAAGAAGGTTTTTAGCTTCCCTTACCTGGAAATAAGCTAGTAGACTATCCCGACGCAACCTCGACACTGAACGTAAGAACGTAGTCGCTCTAGGAACAAAACAAGTGGCTGGAAAAGGAACAAAGAGACAAAGCAGAACGGGTTATTGAGATGAGCCTCAAGGGAACCCCAAAAATAGAGCTAGAGGAAGACCACTACGAGTTTAAAAGCAACTTACATGGAATGGAAGAGTCGGAGTTCGCTTTGAGATAGTTGATGGCTAACCCTAGCAGAGCTTTGAAACGGAAGAGAGGCAGCTTTAGGTTCTGTTTGCAAGAGTGAGGCTGAAAGGGAAACCCTAGCAGCTTTAGGTTCTGTTTGCAAGAGTGAGGCTGAAAGGGAAACTCTAGGCCTTGGCATCCTATGGGCCAACCTTTAGGCCCAACAGATTAGGGCCAGCCCTTAAACATTAGGGCAGAGAAATAAATTGGGCTTTACAATTGATACTAATGTAAAGACTTTGTTTGTACATTTTAATTAAAAGGTGGTGATTAAATTTAAATTATGTTTAAACTATAATGTTTTAATTATATATTTAAAGTATGTATAAGATGTATGTATATTATAGTTTTAGATTTTATTAGTGGATGATAATTGTGTTTAAAGTAAAGAGGTAAAAATAATATTTTAAGTGGTGTGATAATAAACAATTATGGGTATTTCAAATATGTGCTGAAGCTTAAAGATAATTCAAACAAAAAAGGGGAGTGACTTTACCATATAAGTGGGGTAAAGTTAGAAATCTGAAATCTTTTTATTTTTCTAATTCAAAAAACTTTGCGTATTCTCTCTTTCATTTGTCTTTTTTTCTTTTTCCTTTTCTCTAAACTCAAAGTCAAATTCTCTTCTCCTTTATTTGAGAAACTTCAACCTCCAAACTACCCAAGGGATAGTGTAGAGCATCATCTATTAAGAACCTTGTTTTGGGTAAGTTCCCTTCCTGTATTCTATTTTCAAATTCTATCGTGTCTAGGTAAAGATCATGCTAAATGGAATAACAATTTGAGTTGCTATTATTTGGTGCAAAATATTATTTGGTCAACTTCGATATATTGCAATAGCCTTTCATTAAGAAATGTTGTATAATACAAAATGTATTATAGACTTAGTTAACATTGTGGATTTCTATGTTTAGAAAATTAATATCTAAATTTATGTTCAAGCATGGAATGATCATAAACAAAATTGACTAATCTAGCTAGATTTTTTGTTCAAGTAAGAATTATATAAATTTTGGTTAATTTGGGTAGATCGTAACTCAAACAAGAGTACACGGTATGTTTGTGTCAATACCCAATTTTGTCCGACTAAATAAATAATAGAATAAATAATAATAATTTATTTTTTAAGAATTGCTACTACTGACGAACAGTGACTTTGATATTAGTATACAACAGGGTTTTTGTAAGTGCATCATTTCTTTCATCCATATACTAGGAATATGAAACTAAATTCTTGTGTTTTTAATCGTAAGTTACTCCTATTGTTTATACCAGTTGTAGTTTTATTAATCATTTATTATATCTAATTGAATTTTGTTGTATTCTACCTAAATTTCAGATTTGTTTCTTGATCTAATTTTTGTTTAGCATGATTTTTTTTATGCATTTTTATTATCTTTTTTTTTTCGTGAAATTAAAAATTACTTAGGTGAAATTCTGGCATTCATAGTCGGTAACTAAAGTTCCTTTTTTGTTTCTAACAAGATAATGAGTTATTAAATGAATCATTGTTTCAGTAATCATGATTATCAGTGATGAATAAGATTATCGGACAATGAAGTACTTATAGTTTTTAAATCCGTTATATTGCTAAATTTGTTGAACTATTTTTATGTTTAATATGAATAACTAATTAATGTAAAAGAAACACATTTACTTAATTAATTCTAGATTGTGGATTTAAACGGCATGAAACGAAGATGAAAAATTCTGTTATAATTTTGTTGTATTGTAGTTAATTTTGAAAGGGAAAAGGAAAACGGGCCTAGAGATTATTAGCTCATTTTCTCCGACGAACATAAAAGGTGAATTTAAAATGGGATGAACAAGTTTTGGTTGTCATTATTTAATACACTTGTAATGCACTTTGGGTGTGTAGTAAATAGGGAAGATTAAATCGCAAAAGCTATGGCTTTTTAGAGAATGAAAAAAGAGAAATCAACAAGACCCGTGAATGAAATGTGACCCGTGAAGTGAATCAGTTTTTATATGAAACGGATGAAATAGAAATAATAATTGTTTAGCTCTGGAAAAGTGGTAAAGGTGTTGCTAAAGAATTTTTGTAATTTTGTATTTTATAGATTGAATTATTTTAGAATAGTTGCAAGGATTGAAATTTTAAATAGCAAAGTTCTCACTTCGACGACAACAAACATCAAATCTAGATGACATCAAATGATAGTAATTGGTCTTTGTATATTACTTGATGTTCAACTGTGAGTAAGAAGTCTCCGAAATTATATATACATATGGTTTGTTCAACCAATTTCTACTTTAGATAGGAAAAAAGAATTTATTATTCTCCTTTGTTATATTTATTATGGTTATCCTAAAATAATGTATGAATTATTTTGGCTTGAACAGACCTTATTTCCAATGGATAAATCTTGGATAGACATGCCAAGAAACAAACCTCAATACATGGATGGTTTAAACAAATTTTTGGACTTTGCATTTGTTAATAGTGGTGTAAGGGGGAAAATAGTACGTCCATGTCAAAAATGCAACTTTAACAAATGGCATGATCATGAATTAGTGTATGAACACTTGATTCTTAAACCTTTTCCAAAAGGATATACAATGTGGCTTCTACATGGGGAGAGAAGATGAGTAAATGTGACAGATGAAACACGTGTAATGCCGCAAGAAGATAATGAAATAAATCCTACTAATAATCTGATGTTTAACATGGTTAATGATGCATTTGGGTATCATCAATATAGTAATGACATGGTGGACGATAAGGAAATGGGTCCAGAGTCAAGCCATGCCAGGAATGATGATATTGGAGATTTTGTTGAGTTAATGCAAGATGGTCAAGAGAGTTTATATGAAGGGTGTGATAAATATTCTAAACTTTCATTCTTGATCAAGTTGTATCACATCAAATGTCTTTGCAAAATAAGTGACAAGGGAATGTCCATGATACTAGAGTTGTTGGCAAATGTCTTTGAACATGCTAAAATTCCACACTCATTCTATGAGGCAAAGAAAATCATTAACAAGCTTGGTCTTCATTACACCAAAATCGATGCTTATACGAATGATTGCACGTTGTACTTTGGAGAAGAAGCAAATAGGGACTTTTGTAAGAAATGTAAAACGTCTAGATGGAAGGCAAAAAGAAAATGTACAATTGGTGCTACAAGTAATAAAAGAAAAAAGATTCCTGCAAAGGTGTTGAGGTATTTTCCTTTGAAGCCACGCTTACAAAGGATGTTTATGTCCTTCAAAATAGCTGAGCATATGCGATGGCATTCATCGGGAAGTACAAATGAAGTCATCTTAAGGCATCCAAGAGATTCTAAAGCATGGAAGACATTTGACTTTAAGCACCCTTAATTTGCCTCAAACCCTCGAAATGTGAGACTTGGTTTGGCTACGGATGGTTTAATCCATATGGTAACCTAAGCACTAGCCACAATATTTGGCCAATTGTACTCATACCGTACAACCTTCCGCCTTGGATGTGTATGGAACAAAGTTCATTCATTCTTTCCATGATCATTCCTGGAAAGCGAGCTCCAGGAAATGATATTGATGTATATTTATAACCACTAATAGAAGAGTTGAAAGAGCTATGGAACACTAGTATCAAAACTTTTGATTCATATGGAAGTGAAGTGTTTGATATGCATGCAGCTATATTGTGGACCATTAGTGATTTTCCGAGTCTTGGAATCTTATCTGGATGGAACACACATACTAGGTTGGCATGTCCTAGATGTAATTTTGACACAACTCCTAAGAAACTTATTAAAGGTGGTAAATTTTGTTTCATGAGTCATCGTCGTTGGTTAGATGGAAGACATAAATTTGGACTAGCTAGAATGAGATTTGATGGAACTATAAAAAATAGAAATCCACCTTTGGTGATCTCATGATATGATGTGTTACAACAAGTTCACAATCTTAATGTTGAATTTGGGAAAGAACCATTACTTGAAGAACGGGCCAAAAGACAACGGGGAGTTAATCATGCTAAGTTAGACACTTAACAATGGCGAAAAAAAAGTATATTTTTTGAACTTCCTTATTAGGTCGAAAACTTATTGCATCATAATTTGGATGTCATGCACATTGAAAAAAATTTATGTGATAATGTTATGTCTACATTGTTGAATGATAGTTCAAATAAATGTAAAGACAATCTAAAAGCAGGAAAAGATTTACAACTTTGAGGTATTAGACCTGATCTTTGGCCTGATGAGAATGGTAGATATCTCCCTGCTATATATACATTGACAAATGCAAATAAAGATATCTTTCTCAAAACTTTGAAGAACATAACAATTCCAGATGGCTACTCTAGTAACATTAGTAGATGCATTGATGTCAAACAACGTAAGCTTGGAGGATTAAAAAGTCATGACTCACATGTTTTGATGGAGCAACTTCTACCTTTGGCAATTAGAAAGACACTCTCTAATGAAGTTTGCTCAATTTTGATTGATTTGTGTTTTTTTTTTAGACAATTGTGTAATAAAGTTTTGAAAATGGATGAACTTGACCAACTACAAGGTAGAATTGTTCTCACATTGTGTCACATGGAGATGTTATTTCCTCCTTCCTTTTTTACAGTCATGGTTTATTTAATTGTGCATTTAGTAGAAGATGCTAAGCTTGGAGGACCCGTCCAATACCGATGGATGTATCCCATTGAGAGGTATCTAGGAAAATTGAAGTCGTATGTCTGTAATAAAGCACAAGCAGAAGGATCAATAGCTGAAGGATACATCGGTGAATAGTCTTTAACATTTTGTTCTAGATATTTAGATGGAATTGAGTGATGGCTTCTTCTTGTCTCCATTGAAGCTTGCATGAAGAATGGAGGCTCCACGGATAGTGTTGGATGCGGAAGCATGAAGGAAAGAAGCTTAAGGTGTTTGGTTTGGTGTAGGTGAAAGGATTCTTAAGAGAGGTGAGGCCAACTCCTAAGGAAGAAGACTAGAGTAAACTAGAGAAGAGTTTACTCTAAGGTGAGCTCAAAAGAGATTTGTGCACAAATTTGCGCAACAATTCATTACTCAATTTCAAGCTGAAAAGTACATCTCCTAAGCCTTCTATTTATAGGCTAAAATGAGACCAAGGAGTCTCCAAAAAGTGGAGAGAAAAAGGAGTCTAGAAATTTGAATTTTGGAGCCAAAAAGGACCATGTGGGAGGTGTGAATTGCCACCTAAGCAAGTCACACTTGTCTTGCCAAGGGAAGCTAACTCTCATCCTTGGAGAGCAAGTTTGATAAGCTTCTAGGCTTTTCTAGAGTAGACACACTACTCTTGGCCCATTTGGCCCAATTCCCCTTTTTGGTCCAAAATTACTTCTAAAGCCCAATTTCCTTTAATGCCCAATACATGGCCCAAAGAAAACCCTATTCTATTGGGCCCAAAATACAAAGCCCAAAATAACATCCTAATCTAGTATTTACAAGCAAAGAGTCCTAGGCTAGGTCTTCACACCTTCCTTGGCCCATGTGAAGTTCATCTTGAGCCTTGCATGCGCATTTAAGGCCCATTCCTCTTGTATTCTCCTAGCCATGACTCTTGTTATGGGTCCCTTGGCTCGAGGCATCTCATTATTGAGAATGTATTCAATCGATTGCATCGTGTTGATGATGAACATGATAATGTGTCTTGTAATGTAAGTACATTGTTCCCACCAATCGAAAAACCAGTTGGGAGTTTTACTTATTTCACTCTATCTACAAAGGAAAAGTTGCAAGCACATCGTCATGTGCTAACAAATTGCCCCATAGTTGACCCATTTATACAGTAAGTATTTATAGAGCAAGGCTTTTTTATATATTTGGTTTTTCATTTAACATTAGATAACATATTTTACATGTTTCACATAGGAAATTTAGAGACATTATATGAATACAACTAAGAAGCCGCACACGATCTTCCTCTGTGAAAGACAAAAGGGTTCATAAAGAATTTGTTGAGTGGTTTTCACATCATTTATGTATATTTTCTCTAGAAATCTTTGATTTATGAGTATGTTATAATTTATATGATTCTTACTTTTTGTGTTTTAGATAAGGAATGAATCATTTGATATCCATTTAGATGATTTAAAGTTATTGGCCATGGGTCCTATTGATTATGCAAAGCGATATAGTGCCTACAATGTTAATGGGTTCAAATTTCGTATATTGGAGCGTGATCTATGGCCTAAAACACAAAAACAGTGGAGTGTTTGGTACATTTGGGACAAGGAGTTATGCAAGTAGTAGTGATAATCAAATGCAGTTTAGAGGTGTGCCATATTATGATCGATTGGTAGACATAATTGAGATAAACTACCATGGTCGATTCTCAATTGTTTTATTCAAATGTAACAGGGCTAATACAACTACTTCTAGAGGGATTATGAGTGATGAGTATGGATTTACATTAGTAAGTTTTGCACACTTAATCCACACCTATGATAATGATGATGACGAGCCATACATTAAGGCATCAGAAGCTCAAATGGTGTATTATGTAGACGATGAGTTGGATAAAAATTGGTGCATACATGTACATGTAAAGCCTAGAGACTTATATAACATGGGTGGAGATGATGTTGACAATTTTCATGAATGTAAGCCATTTGAACAAAAAAACCTAGAAATATTATTTTCTAACGAGGATGGAAATATACAACTAGCAAGGTTTTTTTTTTCTTTTTTCAATTGTTGAGTCATTTTACTAATTCATCTTAAACTATTATCCTTCATTGTTTAATTTGATGTGTTTATCTTATTTGTAGACCACCGGAAGATGAAGAAAATATCAACCAAGAAGAAAATGTCAACCAATAAATCTTCTACATGGGGACATGTAGTTACACCTGCAGCTCATCATCAATCTCATTTAGGTAATTATGTCACTTCCTTAATAGGCTTAGTCTATGTATAGCTTATGCTTTCAGATTAAAAAAAAATTATCATACAAAAATCTAGAAAAAAAGAATAATATAAGATGGACATACTGAATGTTGGATATTTCTCAGCTGAAGTCTCTGTGTTTTGTTTTTGTGTCTCCAATATCATTTTTTCATCAAATTTAGGATTTGAACCTTATTGTTTCAGGTATTTTTGGTTTCTTTGTGTAAATAACAAATGAAATCTAAAAAAGTCAGACTCCCTTGCCACATTAAGGACAATGTGCACTTTAAGTGTGGGGGCGAGTTCTTAAAATTCTAAATGTTTGCCATTTATTTTTCTTTCTAGTTTTCTTAACGAACATCACTAACATTTTCTCTTTATTTTTAGTTGTTCTAATTTTTCTGTAATTGTAGGTAGCTGTAGTTGATGTTTTTGATCATATTTGTTTTGAAGTTGCTCTACATTCTGGTTTTAAATTCTGTTATGTGTTTTCTTCTTGTTCTAAATTCTGTCCAGTTTTTTTTATCAGTTCTGTTTTAGTTGGATTTAAGGTGTTGCATTGGATTCTTTCTAGAAAGCAGATAGTTTAGTCTTTAATTATTGTATGTTGTTGATTTACAATTGTGTAACTAGTTCAAAATTAGTTTACTAGTTAAAATTTTCTTTTCATTTTAATTTCTTCCTGCAGTATTATTTTAGGTGCATGGTTAAATTTTGTCTTTCTTGCTTTTTAGAATAAATAATTGTTATAATAGGATGCTTTGATGAATTTACATTTGCTGACATAGTTATTTTGTTGTTTTGAGAGTAACATGAATTTTTTTTTCAGATTTTCATAGTAAGTTTTTAATTCTGTTGTTTTCACTAACTAGCATGGTTTGTAATACTCTTTTGCTTCTTAGACTTGCTTTGATAGTGAATCTTAGGTGTAGATAGCTTGAGCCTTCATTTTGAGTCATTTAAGTATAAGGATAGAACTAGTTTACTAATTTAGTGCATTTTATGGTTCTGTGCATATTGGTTTCATAATTCTTGTTGTTGTTCACTTTTAGGTCAATTTTTTTTACCTTCATGTATCATTTAGTTGGTGTCGAGATAGTTGCATAACATTTCCATTTACTAATTTGGTAATTCTAGCTTGTTTTAGCTTAGTTTAGCTTGTGTTTTAGGTCTCAGATAGTGTAATTTTGAGTATTTATTGTTTTATTTGTATGGATACAAAGCCAACCTACGATTTTGAATTTAATAATGCATTCCTTCATCATATACAGTACACTATAATATGTTTAGTGTTCAAAATTTCTCACCTTCCTATAAAACACTCGATTCAAACATTGATTATAGTCTTAATCTATCAATAAACCAACTCAAAACAGATTATTTGAAATCAAGAATTGCATAAATATACGTACAAATTTAAAATTCCTGAACAATTACAATCACTCATCATATAGCAATAACTTTTTGAAAGACTCATACACAACTATAAGATATATTTTGACTTATGTATCTGTTTTGCTAGAAGTAAAAGAAAAGGTTTGATTGAATATCTTCTTTTTACTGTTTCCTTCCATTTCATGACAGAGGAAGAATGCAATTAGGCTTAATCAACCGTCTTGCACATACCAGGGTTCCTAACACACCAAAGGGGCTGAATTGGTTCAGGTCCTATTCCTCTACTTACCATTCTGCTTCTCCATTCATTCAGTCTATCTGTGGCCTCTACATATCTTTTCATACCCTTTTCATCCCTATTTCCTGACCACAATGTCTTAGCCAATGTAAAAGTTCTTGGCCAAATTCTTGCATCCATGTCTTACAAGGTCCACACCAAGAGCCATCGTTGTCTTTGTCATCCCCATTCTGCTGATTATAGACACAGTTGTTCCCTACAAACCGATTTTCTTTTGAATATTTGAGTTTGAATCACGTAATGCATGAACTTTGAATTTGCATATATTTATAAACCTGATCTGAATTGCATCATCATGACATACATCAGACACAAATTTATGACATGAATCTTTGGGTTAATGCAGGTATAGATGAAGATATGAGATGCTTGCTGAACAAAATAAAATTGTTTGATCTAAAATGTTTTAACAAACAGAGAAACAAAACATGCCAAGTTTTTCAAATCGGGTTTCTTACCACAGTTTCGTAATTAAATGCATACCCAAGTTATCTGATGAAGGATTAACTTGTTCCTTTTTAAGATTATTGAATATGGTGTGAGTTGATTAAGAAAGCTAAGCGAAATCCCCACTGGACATTAAGATAGCAAGCTATCTAGATGTGAAGGTTCCTTTCACAAAGCTCAAGAGAAGAAGATGATGGATTGATGCAAAACAAAAAGGAAATGGAAAGCACATAAACCATAGAAAACCAAGAACAATTAAAGGAAGAAGAAAACATAAAATGGAAAGGAAAGAAATGGTAAAAATGTGAGAAGCACACCACTACAAGGCTAGGCTAGAAGCCATGGCAACCTTGAAGATGAGTGGATGTGTGCCGCCACTTGCTATGCAAGATAAGGCTTAAAAGTATTCACTCCCTAGGGAGGAAACTATCACAAATGGTTGAGACACAAGAGTGTTTTTACTTCAAAATGTTCAACCCTTTTACATGTTTAGGAGCACCCCTTATATAGAAGAGTTTAGGGGCCTCTAAGCAAAAAAAAGATACCTAAGGATGTCTCTACAAAAACCTAACCCTAGCTTCTAGAAACTAGGTCAAATAAGGTTACAAAAATGAGAGACAAAAGAGCTAACTATGGTGTGTGCAAGGCTAATTTCGTTCTAGCACAAAAGGAGACAAAGAATGTGTCTCATATGTCTCCAAAAAGTGGCTATAGTGTGCTAAAAACAAAGGAGACCAAAGGTACATAGGTACACTTGCTTTATGCCTTTTTCTTTATGCTTTATGCCTTTGCTTTACTCTCTCCTCCACATCATTTATGCTCCCCAATCACCATGTGCCACCTAGCATTGATTTCTTACTCCTAATTAACCGACAAAGCAAATAAACATAAATTAGCATGTTGGCTTAAGTCAAGTCAACTATAGTCAACAAGTCAAACCTAGTCAAAGATCAACAAGTCAACTAAAGTTGATTCAACTAAGTCAACTTAGGGAATCAAAAATAACAAACACAAATGAAAGGGATGAAGGATTAATGAACTTCCTTTCTAAACATGCTTAGTCTTCTTAAGCATGTGCCTCCATCCTTGGTTGGGGTCAATCCTTCATCATTATCCAACTAAATACATCAAAGTTGAAGCATACCCATTTTGGTCTGATTTGTTTAGCATGTGGTCTAAATAGACTTAAGTAATTTTTCTAACTTTATCAATTTTTATCTATTGTCAGGAGACTTGAAGATGAACTTTTCAACCTCAAGTAAGTTTAAGTCAAAAACTGAAGTGAGTACTCATTCTTCACTGCCTAGTACTCAACCTACAAGACTTGAAGTACAAATTCCAACCCCAATTACACCTCAAGTAAATATTCAACAAGGTCCTACATTTTCATTTTCCCCTCCACTTCCATCTTATATTTCAAGCAAGTATTCAACAAGGTCCTAAATATGCTTGCCCTCCACCTCCATCTGCACCTCAGCCAAGTAATTTGTTTTATCATATTTCATGAATAAGTATTATGTATATAATATGTTTTACATTAGATTTTGTATATATCAATTTGATTTTATATTCAGTTTTAGGAATATCTAACCAATTTATTTTCAGGAACCTTGAAAGTGAGGATATCTTCAACTAGCCAGCCCCCAATTGCGCCTCAATCTAATTCTCAGCTACCAAATCAATCATTTCATGTATCTGAACCAACAATACCAACTACATCACATTCATATTCTAAAAATGAAGAGGAAGAAAATGAGGAGACTTAGTTGCAAGTAGATGAACAAAGGCCTACAACCCGAAAAAGAGCATGGTTTGTTAATGTTATTGGTAAGCAACTATATACAAAGTACTACATAATATATTATACATATATTTGTCTTTATAATAAATTAGTAACAATTATTTTCTCACATTCCGTAGATGATCAAGGAAAGAAAATTACAAAACAACTATGAACCAATGATGTGTGGCATTTACCTCCTAATGAAAGGATTGTTGTGCAGTGGAATAATGAGGGTCAACCAATTGCAGATGGTGGAGCATTATTGAATAGGTTCTTAGGTACCATTGCAAGAAACTCTAATTCTCTTCCTATCAGTTATTCTAGTTGGAAGAAGATTCCTAAAGATTATAAAGAAGATGTACTTAAGAATACTATTCAGGTCAACATTGTAAAAGCTTAATGTATGATTTAATTATACTATAACTCTTGTTAATTTTAATTGTTTTATGTTTTGAAGGCTAAGTTTGACATCCATTCCGATGTTCAAATAAGCCACATCCTCAAATCACTTAACATAAAGTGGAGAGACCACCGACAGGAATTGTGGCAACTTAGAAATGATGGAACATGTACTAGAGATGAATTGATCACAATGGTTCCAACAGGAATAGATAGAGATCATTGGGCTTCTTTTGTGGATTATCGACTAAATTCAAAAACAAAGGTATATTGAAACTATTTTTCATCCATATCGTTCAAGTTAATGATTATTAATTTTTATATGTTGATGATTAGGAGCATGCTTTGAAAAATAAAGATAATAAAGCAAAGCAAACCATTGCTCACACATGTGGATCTAAGAGCATTGCAAGAAAAAGAGATGAAATGGTGACAATACTACATATCTTGATGTGAACTTTTTGTTTCAATTTTTGGCTCTATGGGTGATATATTTTTCTTTAATTTTATAGGAAAAAGAGTGTGGCCACAAGGTTAGTAGAAGAGAGGTATGGATAGCAACACATAAACATGCTAATGGAGCCTTTGTGAGTGATGAAGCGAGGGAAATCGGTGTAAGTTCAATTCTAACAAAGTCTATAATTGTCAACCATACTTTGTGTTATTTTAATTAGTTTCTTCTTATGTTCTTTGTAGGAAAAAATTCAAGTATATGAATCAACATCATCATCATCATCTGTATCAAAAGAAATATCAAGTACTGATTCCTTAGCTTTTGCTTTCGGAAGCCAAGAACATTGTGGACGTGTTAGAGGTTTGGGTTTGGGTCCTTGCCCATCTAAAGTGTTTGGCTCCAAGGTTCATTCATATAATGAAACATCTTCAAGTCATCTTTCTAATGCTCAATTACAAAATCAGGTTAATTTTTTAGTTTTGATCATGATGCATTACTTTTATCAAATTTGACGTTTGAATATGTTTAAAGTAATATGTTATGTAAACCAAGATTGTCAAAAGAGCTCCATTTTTTTTCTTCAAAAATAGAAAATAAGAGTTATTTTTTCTATTTTGATTATTTTGATTAATTTTGTTTTTTAAAATAGGTTTCTACATTGACATCCCAACTCAATGAAATGAAGGCAATGGTTAATTTTTTGGTACAAAATTATCAAGGAGAGTTGCCTCGTGATTTTACTATGCATCATGTACCAACGATAATATTTAAATCTTGATTAAATTAATATATGTCTGATATTATTATTTCGAAAGTTATTAATTATCAATATTTTTTATATGTTAGGTATCTGATCAAGGAAGTGTTCCTAACGAAGAAACAAATGATCAACATCCAACACCGCATTAGATGATATTTTTCGTTTACTTTTGGAATTTGTCAACAAATATGATTCTAGGAAACTTTTGGTTAATTTTGGTTTATTGTAGGTAGATAATGCACTGCTTATTATGTCCCTGTCATTCAAATGCTACCTCTCCAACACTTATTACGTTAAGAGCATTATGACTACTAGTCCACTATTGGTACCATTTGAATGAATATTTGTATTGGTACCATTTGAATGAATATTTGTATTGATTTCTTATTTTGAAGTGGCCTTGAAGGTTTTGCTTATTTGTTGATTGGTACCCAAATGTTAAGTAATAAATAGGAAATTCTATAGAATAAGGTTCTTTTCGTACTCAAATAATTAATTAAACAAATCATTTATCAGGAAAGTACAATTTTAGCATTATAGCAATGTCATAATAATATGAGCACTAACTTTTTGCTATTAACAGGGGTTTTTGAGGAATTTTAACGGAGGTTTTCGGAACCTCATGCATTATTGGGGTTTTCGAAACCCCGTGCATTACTGGGGTTTTAAGAACCCCATACATTACTAGGGGTTTTAAGAACCCCAGACATTAATGGGGGTTTTCGGAACCCCAAACATTATACGGGGTTTTCGAAACCCCAAGTATTAACCGAGGTTTTTGAAACCCCTGGTAAGATGCGCTACTTCCAAGGGTTGCTAAAAACCCCCGGTAATCCGTTAGCCACGCTTGCTCTTTCGGGGGAATTTCAAACCCTTGGTAAAACCATTAGTAGGGGTTAAAACCCCCAAAAACACCAAATATAACCCCCACTAAAAATAATTATTTTTGTAGTGACTGTTTTAATTTTTTGTGTTTTTTTCTTTTGAGACTTTGTTTCTATTTTAGCCCAAAATACTCTATACACCCACACCATTTTTCTTGCAACTAACAGCTGCCCAAAATTTTATATTTTCACCCCAACTCTATGCTTTGTCATTTCTGCTCCAAGTCAAGAAGTTAATGATGAGATTCTAATATTTAGAAGCAGAATCTGTTTTAATTTTTAGAATCAGTTTTTTTTCAAATGATAATTGATTTTGTGCTATGATTTTAGGACACCTCTTTTTCCAGATAAAGAAAGTAGTAATATGATTCAAAGGAATATCTCTTTTACTAATTAGAATCAATTTTGTTGATCACGTTTGATGTTGTGCTTTAATTTTTTTGTGATTTGGTTCCCATAATGTGATAATATTAAGACCAGTTCTTGCCTTTTAAATTTCTTTGCAATCCAGACTGACTTTATTACGAGATTCCATTAGATTTGTAATGTTGGGTATATAAACCCATCAAGCAAAAGAATAAGGGAATTTTTTCTCTCAGAATTCTGGAGACCTCTCTCACCCTAAGCACACAATTTCTTTTAACCCTCGCATATAAAAGACCCATTCACCTTCGATCGCCACCCCCACGTGCTTCTTGGTGTTCCAACGCAACTATTATAAATCCGATCTCTTGTTCAGGTTCACAAAAATTAATTGCTTTTGTGTTATGCAGTCTTTCTTGAGATTTGGTTATGATCTTGGTTGAATTTGATGTTTTCACTATTTCTTTTTGATATGGAAAAGGCATTACTGTCATGCATTTTTGGGTTCATTAGTTTTATAATTAATTTTTTTTTATTGCATTGGGTTGTGAACGTTATTGCATGAATAACTGAGAGATATCATGTTTTAACATTGTATGAATATGTTGTGCTATATTTTTCATATTAAGTGTTTTAAAACTTTTATATAAAATAATATGTGTAAGCCTAAACATTATTTCCTAATCTTTTATTTATTTATTTATTTATTTTCCTAATATTTTCATAAATTATGGACATATAATAGTCACATTTTTGGGTATCATGTCTTATTTCGGAAGTTTTTTTCTTAAAAGGAAGTAATAACAAATAAATAATTTAAATACCCTTTTAACTTTTAAAATGTATAAGTGCTCGCGCGACCGCTCTCGTCGTCTTAGTACTTAATACCTTCGCTCTTCTATAAGATTACTAAAAAAAATACAAAATTTTCAAATATTAAAAAAGAGTGATATCAACATCTTCGAACAAATTGTTTTTTTCAAAAAGTTTTTCATAAAAAACTACCCCTGATTCTCCATTATGAATAGAGATATGTAGGAGCAAGGAGTAATCCTTGTCGGGCCCAAAAAACAAAAAATCTTTTTTGCATCCTTTATTTTTCTTTGTGATCTTTTTTATTTATTTTTATTTTTATTTTTTTTTTGTAAAATAAACATTTAAAGGAAACCACATCAATTTGTATTTTAATTAAAGGTACTATCTTAGGATGGGCGTTGTAGGGTGGTAACCCCCAACTCTGTTTTCGTAGACCTTGCTCCTTTTTATGGTTTTCCATAGTTTCCTATAATAACTATGGTGGCGACTCCAAATTTTTCTTTTAATGTTTTATTTTTGGTTCGTCATTCTGTCGCGATTTCGGTTGTGACAGATGGTGACTTCACTCAGAACTTTAGAGAGTTAGGTCATTTAATTAAATATATAAATTTGATGTGGTTGTTTCAAAAAAAAATTTCTCTTTTCTTTTTCATTCCTTTTTTTTTGTCTTATATTTATTTATTTGTTTTATTTTATTTTACTTTATTTTATTTCTCATTTATTATTATTAATATTATTATTGTATATATTTTTGTTCATTTTGGATGATTGAATTTTTTTATTCTTTATTTTTTATCCATTTATTTATTTATTTATTTATTTGTTCATATTGTTTTATTTTTATGCTTGAATTTTGAATTCTAGGATAGATAACTTTATTATATATATTTGTCTATTTTTTTTTCTATTTGTTTACAAGAAAGGGGTTTGGGTATGCATTATCCTCCCTTCACACACACTGTGTGCATGACATGAGTGGGGCCCTATACCCGGGCCTGAGTAACTTTAGAATTAGAGGGGAATGTGTAGCAGTGTCACAATGGATGTACTTCCCAAGTGGTCATTGAGAGAACCCCAACTAGAGTTTGTTTTCTTCATTGGTACTCCCACCTCTTGTTGTTTACCAACTGTTGTGGGAAATGCCATGAAATGGGTCATAGCTCTAGTAACCTTGATATTTAGGTATTAGGAAACCATCCTAGTAAGCGCATGTATTTTACCTTAGATCCATTAGGCGTCAAACCTTTGTTAAGGCACAAAGGGAGATATACATGTTTTTTTATTCCTCAGTTATTTTATTTATTATTTATTTATTTATTTTCTTTCCTCTTGATTTTTGAATTAGTAATAAAATCATGCATAACATATTATTGCATCCATGTATCTATGTTTTGCCATGTCATCTCATCAAATTCATTTGATTTTAGGCTCAAAATTATAAAGTTGTGATTAAATTTGAAAAAAAAATGAAGTTAACATGGAATATGGAGTCGCGGTCAATTAGGATTTGATACTTTGAAGAAGAAATTATCCTCTAGGGTTGTAGAAAGTAATTTGAGAGCGTGATAGATAGGGCTAGAGATTAGGTTTTCTTTCTAACGCATTGATTTATGAGCTTTCTAGATGGTTGGGTTTGTGTGGACTATTTTCCATGTCAATTTCTATTTACTCACAACTTTATATTTCTTAATAAAATAAACGATTTGCATTATGTTTTTCCTTCCTTTTCTTTTTCTTGTATTTTTTTTTTGTTTAATAAAAATAAGAGCAAAAATAATAAAAAATAAATACGGCAAGGCCAAGCCACCTCTACAGGACGCGAACAAATAGTAAAAACATTGAGGACTGGGAAACCGCACAAGAGACATTAAAAGAATATATCAATCAACTAAAGGACCAAGTAGGTCAAATCTTGGAGGCCTTGAAGTCCTTAAAGGACTCAGGAGAAGCTTCATCAGCAAAGGGTGAGGAAAGCGCTTCTCATCGGGTTACACCCCACCTATTGGAGATTATTCAGAGGCTGAACATGCTTCCTTCTCATTCCCAAACAATACTTCTAGGAATGAAGCGACTACCTTTGCGGAACCACGAGTGACTGTAATACCCAAGTCTTTAAATACAATTGTCGGTGATGACTCTTTGGGCAAGATTACACCACACCCTACTATGCAGGTCATATCCGCTAATGTTGAGGGAACCAAAACTAAGTTGGAAATTTTGGAAGAATGACTACGAGCTATTGAGGGAGGTGGAAACTATGGGTTTGGCGATGTTGCCGGTTTAAGCTTAGTTCGTGATGTCACAATACCTCACAAGTTTAAAGTTCCGAAGTTCGAAAAGTACAAGGGTACCACATGCCCTAGAAGCCATCTAACCATGTATTCTTGAAAGATGGCTGCTTATGCTTATGATGACAAATTGCTAATCCACTTCTTCCAAGACAGTTCTGCTGGGGTAGCATTGAGTTGGTATACACACTTGGAAGCATCTCGCATTCGTTCTTGGATGGATTTGGTGGATGCCTTTTTGAAACAGTACAAGTATAACATGGATATTGCGCCAGATCGGTTGCAATTACAAAACATGGCAAAAAAGAATGTTGAATCATTAAAGGAGTATGCACAACAATGGAGAGAGCTTGCTTCTCAATTGGAACCTCCTCTTCATGATAAGGAAATGGTGGCAATGTTTGTGAACACATTGCAACCACCATTCTATGAACATATGGTGGGGAATGTATCCTCAAATTTCGCTGATATCATCATCATAGATGAAAGGATAGAGATTGGGCTGAAAAATGGAAAAATTGCATATAGCCCGCTTGCGGCTACAACTCCTATAAAGCCTGATTTCAGTCTTGGGAAGAAGATAGAAGTAGAGGTGCACGCAGCATCAACAATACCTAGGTGGGAAAATCAGACTCCCGCTTACCAAGCACAATCTCCACAACAAGGATCCTATCAATCACAACACGCTTCAAGTAACACTTAGAAAACTGAGGCTAACACAAATCCTAACCAGTCTTTAAGGCAAATCACTAGTCCTAGAAGGAATCAAGAAAAGAATTATATTCATTTCACTCTTATTCCTGTGACTTACATGGAGTTATTGCTGGATCTACTTCGTAATGCTTTGGTAGCTATCTGCCCGATGAAGCCATTGGAGCCACCATACCCTAAGTATTTTGATGTAAATATCACTCTACTGAGAAATGTTTGTCTTTCAAACACAAAGTGCATGCTTTAATCGACTAAGGGTGGTTAAAATTTCAAGAGAATAAACCCAACATTAAGGCCAATCCCCTTTCTAGGCATGATAATTCTTTGATAAATGTTATTGATCTCGAGGGACACAAGTTGGTGAAGAATGTGAGCGAAATTCAGAGTCTGCAAAGGTTTATTTTTGAGGCACTACTAACAGTAGGATTGTTGGAAGGTGAATACAACTTGAGGGATGCATGCGGGTTCCATCTCGGTGCTAAACATTCCATCGAGACGTGTAACAAGTTCAGAAATTTTTCTACAAAATTTGATCGACAAGAACTTCATGCAAGTATGTTGTGGAGATAAAAAGGACAAGAGGAGGTTGGTAGAAGAAAAGAAGGAGTTATGTAACATCCCGTCAGGATATTACGGATTTTTAATAAAACAAAGGAAATAAATAAATACGCTGCATTTAATAATACCTCATTTCCCAAAACGCGGGAAATTTAAACTTTATTAAATAAATAAAGAGTACTCAAATCCATAATTCACAAAACCAAAATATTAAAAAAACACCCACAAAGGTTTACAACTTATTTCAAACCAATAAAAATAAAAACATAAGATTCCCGAGCTATCCCCTCTCCGTAGCTAAGCTTCACCAGAACCACCTACATCAACATCACCTGCTCACGTGTACCACGCACACGATCATCACCAAACACAAGCAAATAGGGTGAGCTTAACAGATAAAGCATATAAAAATTGTATACACATATACAGCATATCAATATAAACAACACAATCATTTTAAAGGCTTACATTCTTTTAATTCATACCTCCTAGCCACAATAAGGTTATTCATGTTCTACATCTTCTAGTGATCACTTCAAGATGACTTGCTGCCATACCTATCAGCCACAACTGATAGAGCACGTGCGGGAAACCATGTTACGGATCACACATCGTAACGTTAGGTGGAGTTCCCAAATACAAATCTAGTTCGCAACGTCCCAAGACTACCAAACTCGTAAGTTAACTACTGAGGAGGGCAATCTATCTGGACCCGGCCGTACTGGCCACAACCAGCACACTTACACCGACAACACTTGCTAACCCGAGCCACAACTCAAGGGTTCCTTGTGTTCATCCACCATCTCGAGCCACAACTCAAGAGATGTTATTTCGAGCCACAACTCAAGGAATACCATGTGCTTTAACCCCTATCCCGAGCCACAACTCAAGGGATACGTTCCGAGCCACAACTCAAGGAACACCAGTAATCCCACCTCTGAAGCATTACCAAAAGCCTTGTAGATCATGCCTACAAAACCAAAAACTCAATGTTGCAGCAGTAAAATCGCCTAGCGGGTGACATGTGCCGCCAGGCGCTGCCAGCTTCCAAACCGCCTGGCGAGTGTCGTGTACCGCCAGGTGCCAAGCGCCTCAACAAAACCCCACGCGGTCAATACCGCCTGGCGGGAAGACCCTCGTCGCTAGGTGCCCACGTAGCAGTACCCTTTGTTGGTCAGCGATCGCCTAGCAGAAACTTCTTGCTGCCAGGCGCCTCGAGTGGAGATTTCTTCTTGTGACACCACTATCGCCTGGCGGCATTATGGGAGCCGCCAGGCGCCACACCAGTACTCTCGCAATACAGGTTCTGGCTTGGTTTCAGGCACTATTTTCCACCCTCTTACTCACATATTCGATAGACAAGTTTAATTAGTATACCTTGGATTAGTAACAGGCACTACAACAAAAATCACTTTAGACAACAACATAAAATTATGATCTAAATTATAAAAACCATGGTCTAAAGATTAGACCACATTTTTTTAGGTGTGGTATAGGTGAGTGTGGTTATAGCTAATAGACAACGGTTTTTAGTACGACAATGTTTTTGAAACCGTTGCTTAAAATCCTTACAATAGACAACAATTTTTCAGGTTGATTTTAGACCTCACTTATATTTTTAGACCACATTTTTACTGGTTTTGTCCACATAGTTTAAAACAACAGTTGTATAATTATGGGCTTTCATGATATTTATACAACATTTATAAAAATGTTGTTTATTATATGTTTAGGCCACATTTATTTAGTCGTTATCTAATTTAGTGTGGTCTAAACTACAAAATGTTGTAGTGAGGGTCCCCTATTGATGAGATGCCTCTAACCAAGGGACCAACAACAAGAGCCATGAGTAGGAGAATAAAAGAGGAATGGGCCTTGAATGCGCATGCAAGGCCCGAGATGAACTTCACATGGGCCAAGGAAGATGTGAAGACCTAGCCTAGGACACTTTGCTTGTAAATACTAGATTAGGATTTTATTTTGGCCTTTGTCTTTTGGGCCCAGTAGAATAGGGTTTTCTTTGGGCCATGTATTGGTCCTTAGAGGAAATTGGGCTTTAGAAGTAATTTTGGACCAAAGAGGGGAATTGGGCCAAATGGGCCAAGAGTAGTGTGTCTACTCTAGAAAAGCCTAGAAGCTTCTCAAACTTGCTCTCCAAGGATGAGAGTTAGCTTCTCATGGCAAGACAAGTGTGACTTGCTTAGGTGGCTAGTCACACCTCCCACATGCTCCTTTTTGACTCCAAAATTCAATTTTCTAGACTCCGTTTTCCCTCCACTTTTTGGAGACTCCTTGGTCTCATTTTAGCCTATAAATAGAGAGCTTTGGACCCTTGTATTTTCATTCCTGAATATAGTAGAGAAACTCTGTTGAGATGACTCTAGACTCCTCTATTTTTGTGAATTAACTTAGGCTAGAGTTCTCCTTCTTGGTTTCCTCTAGTCCCCTTCCTTGAGTGTTTGCCCAACCTCACTTGAGCGCGCCACTACAAGGCTAGGCTACAAGCCATGGCAACCTTGAAGATGAGTGGATGTGTGCCGCCACTTTGTTATGCAAGATAAGGCTTAAAAGTATTCACTCCCTAGGGAGGAAACTCTCACAAATGGTTGAGACACAAGAGTGTTTTTACTTCAAAATGTTCAACCCTTTTACATGTCTAGGAGCACCCCTTATATAGAAGAGTTTAGGGGCCTCTAAGCAAATAAAAGATACCTAGGGATGTCTCTACAAAACCCTAACCCTAACTTCTAGAAACTAGGTCAAATAAGGTTACAAAAATGAGAGACAAAAGACCTAACTATGGTGTGTGCAAGGCTAATTTCGTTCTAGCACAAAAGGAGACAAAGAATGTGTCTCATGTTAAGAACTTCCTTTCTTAACATGCATAGTCTTCTTAAGCATGTGCCTCCATCCTTGGTTGGGGTCAATCCTTCATCAAGTAGAGGCTGAATTTCACATTTTTGGATTGGCAGTTGCTGAAAATTCAAATTTTGTGCAGATTTCTAGCTTGTTTTTGGTTGTTTTTAATCCATTCTAGTGTCATTCTTTAGGTAATTCATTTGAGTGCTTAACTTGTTTCTTTGCCTTATTTCTAGTTTGTCTTTCTTTGTTAAATCTTTGAGTATGTTTCATCTATATTCCACTTGAGTTTAGCTCTTCTTTCATTTAAGCTTTTCTTGTTTTTCCTTATTGGCTTCTTTGGTTTGGTCTTACATTCTTGGTGGAAGATTTCTTTGGAGGTAACCAAATACTCAAGGTAGCATACTAGGAGGTGGAAACCAAAGTGGAACTCCAAGCTACAAGTGAAGTTCACAAAGCAAACACTTGAGTGAGACAAAAGAAGAAAGAAAAGAGTGGAGTGAAACACTTGAAGACTTTTAAAGTTTGCGCAAATTTGTGATTGTATTCATTTGAGTTGTATTTGTTCAAGTTTTCTTTCTTGTATCTCTTTGGACTAATAAAGTGTCTTAGGGGAGCCTTAGGTGTTCTCTCATCTCTTAATTAGAACCTTCTTAAATAGTAAAAGCGCTTGTAGACGGTGAGTGTGTCTTGCAACATCAAGCCTCAGCAAAGTAGGCCGCATAGTTAGACTCCAAATATTTTTGTTTTTCTTTTGTTGCTTAATTGTTAGTGTGTGTCTAATTCTATTTTAGAAGTTTTGTGCAATATTCTTTGAATTACTTTGGCAAGGAAAGACTTGGTAAGTAAGCAATCCAAGTGATTCACCTCTCTTTCCTGGAAGATATTTCCAGAAGTTTGGTATTTACTTCTTCCTTAGAATTTCTTAGTTAGCTTTTAGTAATCGTGGCTAGTCAACCCTCCCTACATAGTGCAAGTGATTATGAGGATTCAATTCATAGTTTAAAACATGTTTCTCAACAACTCAAATCACTTGAACTATGGAGACAACAAGAGGCAATTTACAAGGTGAAAGATCAATTGGAAAGAGATGGCCAAATTTCTCTCTTGAAGGAACAAATCAAAGCTTTAAAGAAAAGAGATGAGAAAATCCAAAATAAGCTAAAAAGTAGGAGTAATTCCAGCAAAGGGTCTAAAAGGGGAGCTTCAATATATGGGGAAGAGGAAGGATTAAGATTAGGAGAATATTATCAACAACCTTCCCACATTAGGAGGCAAAGAAAAGATCTTACTCCTAGAGAAGTTAAAGTAGACTTGCCTAACTTTCAAGGCAAGGATGATGTTGAAGCTTATTTGGATTGGGAGATGAAGGTCGAGCAACTCTTTGCTTGCCATCAAGTTAGTGAAGAAAGGAAAATGCCTCTTGCTACCCTAAGCTTTCAAGGGTATGCTATGTATTGGTGGACTTCTATAGTCCAAGAGAGGCTAAGAAGTAATGGACCTTCAAAATATTGGAATGATCTTAAGTCAGCCCTTAGGAGGAGACACATTCCCTCCTACTACAATAGGGAGCTCATGAACAAGCTCCAAAGACTCCAACAAAGAAATATGTCTGTGGAAGAATATAGAGAGAAAATGGAGTTACCTATGATGAGGGCGGGAATCGAGGAAGAGTCCATTACCATTTCTAGATTCTTAAGTGGCTTAAACCTTGATATAAGAGATAGAGTTGAGCTTTTACCTTACCAAGATTTGAATGATTTGGTGCAAATATGCATTAAGGTAGAACAACAAAATTTGAGAAAATCTTTTTCAAAAAGAAATCAAGCTCAAACTAACTCCTATGTTAAGAAAGATTTTAAGAAAGAAGAGAAAAAGGAGGAGCCACCTAGGAATCTAGGAAAAGGTAAAGAGGGGAGTACATCATCACACACTCGCACAAGTGAAATCAAATGTTTCAAATGTCTTGGTAGAGGTCATATAGCATCTCAATGCCCCACCACAAAGACCATGATTCTTAGGGATGTTGATAGATATAGCAGCCAGGATGAAAATGAAAGTGAGAGTGGAAGTGAGGAATCCAACGAGTCTAATATAGAAGATGCTCACCCTTATGATGGGGACCTTTTAATGATTAGAAGGATCCTCAACAATCAACCTAGTCCACAAGCACTAACACAAAGAGAGAACATATTTCACACAAGGTGTAAAATTTTGGAAAACACTTGTTCTCTAATTGTGGATAGTGTCTCATGTTGTAACTGTTGCAGTACTAGGTTGGTTGACAAGCTGTCTTTGACTGTCTTACCTCATCCAAAACCTTACAAACTTCATTGGCTTAATGAAGATGGGGATTTGGCAGTCAATCATCAAGTAAAGGTCAAGTTTTCCATAGGGAAATATGAAGATAGTGTGCTATGTGATGTAATACTTATGGAAGCTTGTCATATCTTATTGGGGAGACCTTGGCAATTTGATAAGAAAACCATGCACAATAGTCTCACCAACGAGATTACCTTTACTCACAAGGCTAAAAAGTTTGTTCTTCATCCTCTTTTGCCATCACAAGTGGCTGAGGATCAACTTCAAATGAAGAACAAAAGAGAAAAAGAGAAAGATGAGGACAAAAAAAAAAGTCCTCAGAAAGTCCAAAAGCTAAATAAAGATAGATTTCCTAAGAAAAGGAAGTCTAAACTTAGCCCTCGAGGTGATGGTCCCTTTAAAGTGCTAAAAAGAGTCAATGATAATGCATATAAGCTAGAGTTGCCTGAGGAATATGATGTACATGCCACCTTTAATGTTGTTGACTTAATACCTTTTGCAGGTGGTACAGATGATGAGGCGGAAATTTCAGATTTGAGGACAAATCCTTCTCAAGAGGGAGGGGATGATGAGATGCCTCTAACCAAGGGACCAACAACAAGAGCCATGGCTAGGAGAATACAAGAGGAATGGGCCTTAAATGCGCATACAAGGCCCAAGATAAACTTCACATGGACCAAGGAAGATGTGAAGACCTAGCCTAGGACACTTTACTTGTAAATACTATATTAGGATTTTATTTTGGGCTTTGTATTTTGGGCCCAGTAGAATAGGGTTTTCTTTGGGCCATGTATTGGGCCTTAGAGAAAATTGGGCTTTAGAAGTAATTTTGGACCAAAAAGGAGAATTTGGCCAAATAGGCCACGAGTAGTGTCTCTACTTTAGAAAAGCCTAGAAGCTTCTCAAACCCGCTCTCCAAGGATGAGAGTTAGCTTCCCATGGCAAGACAAGTATTAACCATCGGCTTTGATAGCACTTGTTAGGTTTTATAGAGGGGGTTTCACTGGGGAGAACAACACCAATGAGATCTGAGCCTAACCACATAAGACATTGACACCACTCTCAACCCAAAACCTTAAGGCAATGGGTTTATAGGTCTTTATTCTTATATAGTGCTCTACTTTCTCATTTCTGGTCAATGTGGGACTTAGACTCATACTTGGATTTCTAACAATATTATTCTCATCATTCTTAAAATGTTTGAATCTATCATCAAGAGAGTCAATAGTAACTCCCAAATATATTTTATTTTAATCTCATATTATTTTTATATGCATTATTTTATATTTTAAATTTATTCTAAATGTACTTTTAGTTATTTTAGTAATTATGGGATATTATCAAATTTTCTAATTGGTTAATCTCGATAATGTAAATTAAGCACTCTTTGTTAGTGCAATAAGAGTTAGATGCTACTACTATGTAACTAAACTTGTAATCTCTTGTAATAAAAGTATTATAACTAAACTTAGTAGTGTGTATCCAAGTTAAATTCACAGACTACACAGATATTAAGGCCTTAGATGCTTTTGCAAGTATTGTTGGGTGACCTTCATTTTTTCTCGAGAATATTTAAAACGTATAATATTAAAGATGTTTGTTATATTTCTTAGAGTTTATATATATATTTTCATATGAGAGTCGTAATCATTGAATATATATATATATATATATATATATATATATATATATATATATATATATATATAAAATATTTAATAGTATTTTTAATTTAAAATATTAAAATAATAAAATTATAGATATATATTTTTATATAATATTTAACTTTAATATTATTATTGATATCACCAAGATGAGTAGATAGTAAAGAGTGAAGGGGTGAAGTTGAAGAGGACTAATTCAACAGTCAAAAGTCATAGCTGACCCCTAGACATTGAGATTTCAGAAAATAACAATCCAAGTCTTGATCGCAGGTCGATAAGCTGCCTCAATCTGGACTTTTGGGTCATTCTATGCCGAATTCAACGACTCATATATACTCTGCAATATTACAATATATTCTCCACTTCAATTTATTTGACCACACTCATCTTTCAACTACATCGCTTTTTTATGTCAATCTCCCCTCAGAAGTTGCGTGTTACATGTTCCAACCTTTTTTTTTTCTTCTGTGTTAATTAACCAATTTTCTGAAAAATCGTTTTGCATGAGAAATGGAGAATGACATGTTTAGAAGCTTTTGGTTGAAGACACGCGTGTGTTGTGTGCACCATGTGTGAACAATTCTACTTTGGTTTTTGTTACACGTGCCAAGTGAAGCTCAAGGGTGGTGGTGGCGGTTTAACTTTTTGTCTTTCCGCTTTTGCAACCACCCAATTCCAAACAAAGAAGGTTTCACACACACGCGTACATATCACAATAAATTACAACAAACAGACCAATGCAATGTTTCTACATTATTCTTTTTCAACAAAGATATTCCATGCAGATTAAACAACGTTTTCCTTACAATTTTTGTTTTTCTAAAATCTAGGTTTCTATATTATCTAATTAATTCTAAAAGAATTTCCTCAACGACAATATTTTAATTTTTTTTCATTGCCATATTTGTTTTTCTGTTATGTAAGAGAAAAATAATTATTCTACAAAATAAACACGATAAAACGCATTGCTTATGTGAATTTCATCAATTATCATTATTTTACATTTCTTGTCACAACATTGTATTCCATTGTCAAGTTACTAACATATATAAGAGAATCCAAACTTGTTCTCACTGTATTTATTTGTTCTAGAGCTTTAGTGTAATAAAATCATGAATACTGAAAGCTGACATTAATAGACGCGTCTCAGGCACTTTTTTCGGAAGCATCCAGGGTAAAGAATTTCATGTAGTGTTCAAACTTGATTTCGGCTTCATATTTTGATGTTTGATGCTTTACACACTTATAAAGCCCAAAACAACCAATACACTAACAAATTATATATGACATGTATATACTAATTTTTACTTAATTAAAAATAATAATAATACTAATAGAAGATCTATATATAAAGCCATTATTTATAATCCAGTCATTTAAGACATTTCCTTTCATATTATTAATTTTATACATTTCTTTCCCTGTGTTCTATATCTTATGTTTAAATAAATATATATATATATATATATATATATATATATATATATATATATATATATATATATATATATATATATATATATATATATATATATATATATATATATATAAACATTAGAAACAAAAAAAGAAGTGGATTTGATATATCAAAATAAAGTAATGCACTTTAATTTTTATGAAAATTCTCACACCTAATTTTGTAAAAATCAATTTAAATTAATTTTCATCTTCAACGTATTTTCTTTATCTCTCCGGACACAATGCATTTAATGAAGCACAAATTCATTAGTTCGTGCATTTTGAAGTAGTAGTATAATTCAGTGAAGGTACATTACTATAGTTTAATATAATCTCTTATACTTGAAACAAGTCAAAGTTGAAGTTAAGATTTCGTGCTCCTTCCCTTTCTCAAACTTTTTCAATTAAACAAACATTGCATTGACAACACACACATGGTAGATTAAAATAACTTAAGGGCAACATTAATTAGTAATATAATGAAAATATGGTATATGATAACATGCAAAGCCATGACAGGGGGAAAAACAAAGAAAGCATGAGTTGTGGAACGAACATCCTGGTCAATATCCATCACCCCTCCAATTCCTAGGAGGCTCAGAAGAAGAACCTCCGAACTGAGTCGAAAACCTCAGGAACTGTTCTTGCTGCTGAGAGAGAGCTGAAGAAGAAGAAGACGAAGAAGAAGAAGAAGAAGAAAGAAACATGTCTCCCCCATAGAAACCAAGCATGTCTTGGTTATTGAAGGTGTTACTTCCAGTTGCAGGCATGATTTGTTGTGGATAGTGATAGTTTGGTGAATAGGTTTGTTGAGCGAAGTGTTGAGTAACAGGATTTGAAGATTGAGCAGTGGCAGTTGTGGTTGATGAGAGGTGTTGATTTGTGAGGTAACCAAATTCGGCAGTGCCTTGAACCCTCTCAGGGAAATTGAGCTTGGCTTTGCTTCCTTTGAATCTGAGAGCAGCTTCATCGTAAGCAAGAGCTGCAGCTTCTGCAGTTTCGAAAGTTCCAAGCCATACCCTCGCTGCCTTCTTCGGATCACGAATCTCTGCAGCCCATTTCCCCCATGGACGCTGCCTCACTCCTCTATAGTGTCTTCTTCTTCCACTCCCTTCACAATTTTAATATTCATATCGTATCATACCTTTCAATACATACAAACTACTATAGAAGATATAAATCATCAAATTAAAACTCAACTGTAATGGAATAACGACACTACTATAGTATCTATAGTCCTTTATAAGTTTTTGTCTCTAATTAAAATTACTTCATCAACTTGTACTTTAAGTGAGACTCATGCATTCTCAGGTAAACTTGGTAACTAATATTTTTGGCCAGTAATATTTGGACATTATTTATTTCTTTTTATTATGTCATATATTATTTCTCTTTTATCTGTATGTGAAACTTTTAGTATCTATTAAATAATAAAACCTTTGTTCACACCGTATTGGGGTCCATACCAAATAATATTAGCTCATCTTCTTTGTTTTGGGGGGTAAAAAACTAGTACAATTAGAATCAAGATTTAAAAACCCTTATTGTCAAAATTTAAATCAATGACTTCTAACTCAGCCTCAGCCTTATAAGGCTGCGCTAGACCTGAGTTCAGTTATGGTAACAAAAATTGAAGAGGTGTGCATGAAGGTGTAGGGTACGTGTGCTTTAAGTTGTGGCCTCACAAGGGAAGATAAAAGTATTAATAAATGTTGCACCGGTAAGCACAGGTATTTGAACATGAAATATATCAAACTTTAGGTGCGGCGTTTGTGAACACTTTGACTCTGGCAAAGAGTCGTAGTTTGTACCCAGAAAGGGATATAAGACGAAAAACAAATAATATCTCAGTCATAAAAATCAACCCTATTGTGAGACACGTACCTTGATCTTGTTGTGGCACTTGTGATTGTTCATTATTATTCTGGGATGAGGTGTTGTCGGAAGAAGTGAAAGGGTCTTCATGGTGGTGAAGAGAATCATTGTTGGAACCACCTATGACTTGTGTGAGCGCAGAGACCATGGCTGACATGTCTTGTTGTGACCTTTCGGAGTATACTGGGAACAAATCATATTCCTCTTCTCTTTCAGTGGAATGCGATCTTGGCTCCATGTCTTTGATCCAATCTAGCAACTGATTGAAGTATATATAGTGTGCGTGTGTGATGCTTATGATGATAAATAAATTAATTGATCCTTAACGTGGCCCTACTGCAAAGTTTCCTATTGTTATTGGCTATCTTTGAAGTTCTATTTTTCATCATGGGGATTGAGGATGGATATGAAGTGTTAAATCTTTGATAGTGGGTGATACTCGTGTTTGGATCCACCAAACGTAAAGATAAAAGAAAAGAAAGAGAGAAAATAGATCTGCGAGAGTGAGAAAGGAAGGGGGAGAAGCTAGGGTTTCCGTTCTTTGATTTTTATATAATGCGATTCCGTGTTTACCGGTGTGAACACTGCGACATATAGCACCTTCAAACAGTACACACCAAAATCTAAAGTTCATCAATTTTTAACTTTTTTAAACAAGAAAAATTCTATTATGCCACGTTTTTTCGCATATTTTATTATTCATTGAAGTTTATATATCTTATTATTTTATTAAATTGTAAGTATAATTATATATTAAATACAAAGTGAGATTATTTATAGTTAAAAAGTATATTTCATGCATACCACTCATCTTTTAAACAAATTCTTACAATGAAAAAACAGTTCATTCAATGGCTTATATAGACTGTATGGTATAAAGTAAAAAAAAAAAGAAAAAATCCCACGCCATCAGAAGTATTTTCAAGTTCATATTACGAATACATATTTAAAAACAGTTAGCTATATTTGTTCTCCTATTATTATAGTCCTTGCTGGATAGATAACATTTAACGGTTATCATAAATAATGTGTCTTAGTCAACACGGGATAGTAAATAATTTTGGAAGTTTTTTTATAAGCTAAATAATTTTGTTAGCATAAAAATAGATATTAGTATATATTATACGGTATTAATTAATATAACATAATATATTGATCTAGATTCATAATATAACTATAATTTAATTTTTTGGACCATGATTATACTAATAAAAACAATGTTACATTAATATTTTAATAATACCTAATATATATATATATATATATATATATATATATATATATATATATTACTTTTTTTAATTTGTATAGAGGATAAATCGCTTAATAATTGCAACATTACACAAGACTTCCTAATTTAAATAATCCGAAAATTAAGAAAATAGTGAACAAGTTTATTAGCTTCCATATTTTTTTTAAAATAAAATTACTTTAAATAATTATATATGTGTTATGTATTTTTATCGTTGGGTAATAAATAACAAGAAAAATAATGAGTTTAAGTCATAAAATCAATTTTTGACAATCTTCAAGATCTCAATCTTATCAATTCTATATCAATAAAAAAAACAAATACAAAAAAACACTCCAACAAAAATCAATACAGAATATCATCGGAACACACCAACAAAACAGCAAGAAAGAGTTTACTAAAATATTCACCACAAGAAAAGTACAAGTGTATATATATATAAGTATCTTGTTCACAAGACAATCTTTTCTTTGGATTCTTTGAAAATATTTTAAATCACTCTTGAATGTATGAAAACTCCTATGAAAATCTCAATTGATTTCATTTTTCATAAAATATTGGTTTAAATATGATATTAAAGCATTTAATTGATTAAATCAAAGCTGATAATCAATTAACCTAACTGGATTTTGAAAAGTTGTTAGTGTTTCTATTATAATCAATTATATATGTTAATCAATCCTCATTAAGTGCAGAAACACATTTAATAAATTATAAAATATCTTCACTAACTATAATAATGAGAACTTGAAAACATACAAAAACATTCTTTCATTTAATTCGTTATGAAGATTTATATCCAATTATTCTGTTATATAATCAGTTACTCAACTGCTTTTTTTATTAACAAAAATTAAAAATGCTAAAAGAAGCTTTTATAGCGTAACATTCACAAAAATGTTTTCTTTCAATTTCTTTAGGTTGTGTGTCTACGATAATACATACTTTTTACACACATTTACATTTTATTATGTAGTGATAACACATTGTTTTTATATTATTTTTCAGTTTCTAGTTTATTTTCTATCATAAGTATAAATTGGGTTCATTAATAATAACTATTTTAATTTCATAGTTTTAGTTCATCTAACATTTTCTTACTACTTTGGCCATAACTTTTCTTGTATACATTCATTTTTATTTAATTCTAATTTTATTGTATTCTACACTTTCAGAACTTCAAAATCAAGATATTGATTGTTGAATTTGGACTTCTTTGGTTTTCTTTTTTATGATTTTTAAAAGTTGAAACAAATTCATTGTAAAGAGAAACTATGCAGATTTGTGTAAGGTCCACTTTCTACCTTACCCTTTATTTTTAGGGCTGCCCCAATCTTTTGGGCCTAAGGGTTGGCCCAATGGAAAATTCAAACTAATATGTCCTAATCTAATCCATTCACTCCACTTTACAGAAACACAGTCGTCAAACTCTCTCCTATTCGCAACGGAAAGCTCTACTAGGGTTTGGTCCCAGCTCTTGGTCAAGCAAGCTCAAGCACGTTTCAATCCATACACTTTGTTTGTCAGTTGAACTTTGCGTTTCCCACTAGGGATAACCGTAGTAATCTATCCTTGCTCCACTGTCTTCATCTTCAGCTCACTGAACTGCCTTAGGATTCGTGCCCAAGATCTCCCTTAGTAGCTCTTTCCAAGTAAGGGAAGTTAGGGATTTCATGATAGTTCGATTCTTGCTCTTTTGTCAATGTTTGCATGATTGTGTGGTTGATGTGCTACTATAAACGCTTGGATGGAATGGTATTGTTGTTTGGGCATGAATGTATGACTGTTGCAGGGAGAATAGTGGCGAGACCCGACATTTTCGTCCAAGCGACCCTGGCTCGCCTAGGCGAGACTTGCATAAACAAACCCTAGCCCGCGCTCGAGCTCTTCCTTAGGCGGAGGGCTTTCGTTTTGAGCGAGGTACTATCTCGCTCAGGCGAGAGATGCTCGCCTAAGCGAGAACGCATGGGAGCTGGAGGTGTGTCGCTGCAGTTGCGGCCTAGGCGAGGAACCTCACCTTTGGGCGAGGAGTGGACTTGCTCAGGCGAGGAGGGCTTGCCTAAGCGAGCGTGCGAAAAACCTCCCAGGGCCTCTATCGCGATCTCGCCTAGGAGAGGGACTGTAGCTTGAGCGAGGGGACTCCTCTCGCTTGAGCGAGGGCTTCTAGCTTGAGCGAGATCCGTTGTAGGCCTCGCTGTTTTCTTCACTTGGTTGTTATGGATTGTTTGGTTGATTGATTTATATATTTTAAGTATGAAGTATGAGAAAGGCATGGAATATATGTAGTTATGAATTGAATAAATATGTTGATGTGATCTTAGTATGTAAAATGAATGAGATGGTTGGTATTAAAGTGGCAATGGTATTGGTATGAGATGAAATTCTATATTCATGAATTGGGAAGAATGAGATGGTATGGATTCAACATGTAATGTGAATGAGGATGGACTATAGAGGTTGGCATGGGGTTTTAAATGCATGATTAATATTATTTGGTTGCTTGAATATATTTAGTATGTGGTCAATACGTAATTCCTTGAAATCTCTAGGTGAGATTTCACGGTTGTACTTCAATGGTCGGGACGTAATTCCATGACCCTTGTTAGTAGGAGTTCATGGTGGTGCTCCATCTATATGGTATGGATTCAAGGTAAGGTTGCATCCTGATGCTCTAAGGAGTCAGTTAGTCTCACATAGAGCGGAATGACTCTTGTGGTGAGAGTAGCAGGAGGCGTGAAATTCATTAAGGGCTAACCTTGTGTGTGGGGGATTGAAACATTGTAACACTTGTAACACTTAGCTCGGGGGTGAGCAGGATAATCCACCACAAGTGCAAGCATCCGCTGAATCCGACTAGATTATATGTAATCTGGATGAGTCGAGTCTGAGTCTAGTGTATTGCTTGAGAAGTCATAACATGATTGGTTGATAAATATTGTTTGGATTTGTAATAGCATGTGACTGCTTGATAATCTGTTTCTATTCTATCTTACCTTGTTTGCTTGTTTGGTTGTCTTGTATGTGGTTTTTCTCCTTTTGCGATGATGATCAATTTATTGATGTGAGCAGATGCGAGAGGCACTCGAGGTCAACAGGGAAGGGATGATTCCGCTGCATAGTCTGCTTGGACTGGACTTCATGTTTTATTTGGGCTTTTTCGTTAGGGCTATGGCCCATGTACTGCTTTACTCTTTAATACTCTATCATCTACTGTTAAGTCTTTAGTTTTCGTTTGTACCTAGCATCGTGGTGTGCCTTGGTCTCTCCTAGTATTTTCCAGATATTGTAAGGAGTTGTGTTTGAACTTTAAGACTGTGCTACTATATTATTTTGATGTGACGCTTCTTTTAATTACGTTTATTAATTAAATGGGGTGTTACAATTTGCACGTTTTTTCATTAGGTTTGTAGTTGCTTCAAATTTTTGAAAAAATAGATTTTAGGTCAAAGCCTATTTGAGGTGTAATGCTGCTCAAAATTTTAAGATTTTAGTTTTTCTTTTTCTCTATCAATTGTTGTCTTTTCATATCCTTTTATCATACTTATGTTACAGTTTTGTTATTATCATCTAATGGAGAACTAAATCTTTGCCGATCAATTCATGGATCCAACATCAAATAACACAAATTGAATTTTGCGTCAACCATTTGAGTTTATTCTTCTCTTCCCTAAATTTCGATTTTGCTCTTTGTAATACCAATGTGTGTTTCTTGAAATTAGAATTCAAATTTGGAATCAAATAAATCGTAATTTGATAATTGAATACGAGCAGTTTGATTGTATAAGTAAATTGATTAATCATTTTGAACTTAGATATAATATTTTGAAGACTATGATTCACATTGTTGGTCATTAGAATATATGGATTAGTCAATTTTAATCTTTTAGAATTTCGTTTTTTTATATAGTTTTGCTTCCCAATTTATGGTTTTGTATTCATGAATCCAAAAACCCCCTATTTTTATTTTCACTAGGAAAATACTAAATATGGAATACAATTTAGTATGTGTCCTCTGAAAATCAATCTAGATCGAACTTTATATTAAAAGCTCCAGGGAACTATAGTATTTTTTATTTCCCTACAATGATCATCAATTCTTTTTCTAAATATTAGATTCAAGTATGAATAATTATCAAAAAAATTAATCAAAAATTATTTTATATGGACTAAACCTCAATATCATCCAACCTAATGTATATTCAATTATTAAATTATTAGATTCAATCGATTCCAATTTGAATTATAATTTAAGGAAACGCAAATTCATATCACAAAGAGCAAAATTGAAATTAGGCAAGAGAAGAACAAACTCAAATCGACTAAACAATCAATGCAAAACTCAATTCATGTTTCTTGCTATTGGATCTATGAATTGATCATCAAATATTTGGTTCTCCGTTAGAAAATAACAAAACTGCAATAGAAGAATGGTAAGAGAATTATTGAAAAGAAAAAATAAATACAAAAATAGAAAAATTAAAATCCTAAAATTTGTGTAATTGATTTCTCTCCATTGTTTTAAGCAACTTTAAGTCTCAAATGTGCTCCAACCTAAATCCTAATTTTGAAAAAAAAATAAAGCAAATATAGGCCTAATTTGGACTCTAATCATGTCTAGAAGCCCAATTAAAAATGTATAAATTCGTAGGGTTCTCTTTACTACAAGTGTGCCTTAACTTCTAAAAATCAGAAAACATAGCAGAGAAGTACAAATTTAGCAATCAATATGTCCAACATGAAGCCCTAAAAGTGTAGAATCCAATGAAACTAGAATCATAAAAAACAAAATATGGTCGAAATAGTGAGAAAATGTCATAGTCAAACATACAAAATTAAATCAATTATTACTAATGAACCAAATTTATTATGTACTTATGACAAAAAATATTCTACAAACTAAAAATAAGACAAATGAAAAGTGCAATCACTAGAAAAATGTTCACTTACTCTAGAATCTACCACTCATACCCATCGAGAAGACATAAGATATCCTCGACCCTGTCATTGGCCAAGGTACAAGGGGATTCATCATCATCATTGTCAAATAGCCCTAATAGGATCCTATAAACCTACTAAGTGTCTCCTTCCCTACAAGCGCAAAGGTTTATATTTATAGGATGAAGGATGAACTCGCACGTTACTCCCAATCCACACTAATTGTCATATCAATTTCAATCTAACAGTCACACACATATGACTATCCCATTTCCCATGAAAGAGGCCATCATAACCAACTGACTCTTCCTGCCATCCCTTTTTAGTTATGCCGCTTCAAGTCCCATCGTCTTTAGGATCCTTGGGACTAAGGGGGATACCATATAGGGGATTGCCAAAGAGGTAAAGGAATCCAAATTTTATTTGAAAAAAGAAAAGAAAAACTCTCAAACTGTTAGAACTAGAGCATAGGGGTGTCTTTGGTGGGACCTTGATGGTGTTTGTCACAAAGGACAACATCATTGTAGTTCAATTATGCCAAATAAGATTATGATAAATAGGATCAAGACTAGTTAGTCATGGATTAGGGAGAATTCAAAGTCATAAACATAAATAAGGTCCATTACATGAATCTATCTCAAAAAGACAAAGGAGAAAACAGTGCCAAACATAAAATTATGCTTAGAGGTGGCACTTAGTGCCAAATTGGCGCTCAACGACACTTCTTGGTGCTTAGCGTCCTAGAGCCAAAATGCTCTAGACCTATAGTACAATGTTGGCGCTCAACGGCCTAGAGTTAAAATGCTTCCAGACCTGCACAATGAGGTTGGTGCTCAACACTAGTGTGCTACCACTCAACGCTGCATCAAAAATCAGAAAATGCACTATGTGAGATGATGGAAGTTGGATTTGTTCAATTAATCAATTTGGTACCCATCTCGTAGTACTTTGGTTAAACAAAGTTTTAAAACATTAGGGCTTGTACGAAATTGCTTAATTAATTAGATTCCATTTCTCTCAATCAACACAAGACCAATTCAGAGAAGCACAATCATTCTACATGCATCTTTCAACCAAATCATACAAGATCACCTCAACAATACACATCAAACAAGATTTATCAAAATATTCTATTTGTCCTCAATTAATTTAACTCAACATGCATCCATCAAACAGCAAAAACACTATAAAACAAGTCAAGACTAGCTTCCCTTACCTTGATAAAGCAGTTACACAAACCCAAAAGCCAAAACACTTCCTAACTCGCAAGGTACCCTTCTCCACCTAGTGACAACATCAAAACAATCTCATCGTGCCAACCAAGACATTGATCAATAAAGATTCATGAAAAACAACAAAAGAATGCATGCAAGCAGGAAAACCCCGCATGCAAATCAGATGAAACTAAGAAGATGAGGAAATGTGTTGACAACTAACTTACCTAAAAGAAGAATTGATCGGTAGATCTTGACGAGCTCACGACAAAGGAGAAATCCTACGATCTTCGATCTATAAAAGGACGAACAGATTGTGAGCAAGCTTAGAGAGAATGAAGAGAACTCTTAGAGAAGAATTTTTAGAAATATGGAGTGTTTTTAAGTAATGAGACTTCTTTATGAAATTTCTATTTATACTTAAGTGTTTTATCATTAAAATAATAGGGTTCATTATTTTAAAACATTCTCAATCCTAAAATACAATTTTCTAGGTTCTCACAACTTTAGCATACAAAACATTTATATGAATAACTTTCAAAACTTTATGTTTCGTATTCTTTTTCTAATTTATATTAATAAAGAGTGTGAACTGTAGCTTTGCAAGTCAGATAGTTTTAATGAGCTAAAAAATATTTTAATGAAATAAAAAATTTATGAAGTTACACGATTTTATAGTAAGTTAAAACAATGTGTTAAAATCACTAAACATCATTTTAGTGAATTAAAATTATATTTTAATAGACTAAACATAAGAAAATTCATTATTTAAAATTAAAAGGTTTTAATAAAATAAAATTAATATTTAAATGGTTGGGTTTGGTGAAATTTAATAATCCAATCTAATTGATATATATATATATATATATATATATATATATATATATATATATATATATATATATATATATATATATATATATATATATATATATATATATATATATATATATATATATATATATATATATATATATATATATATATATATATATATATATATATATATATATATATATATATATATATATATTAACATCCCATTTAATAAACAAGCTTAATTAAATGAAACATCACACAAAAATAATATAAAGAGCAAAATTATGGAGCATAAATGTCACTCCTTACAATTATCTTAGATACTTAGAGGGAAATACTAAGGCACACCACGATGTCATTAACAAATAAAATAAAGGTTTAATTGTATCCCAAAATACAAGGTAGTACGTACGCCTCAGCCTTTAAGAATACTCGGAGTAGAGAGTCCAACCTAAGAATAGTTATGTAGCGAAATTTCTATCACCCTGACGACCACTAGAAGTTTCCACATCTGCTCACATCAATAAATTGATGATCATCACAAAAGAAGAAAATCACACATAAGACACGTAAACAAACAGAAAGGGTAAGCTAGAGTGAAAAATGTTTTATCATACAATTGCATACAATTTAAAAGACAAAGATACATAAAACAACCAAGCATGTGATGACCAACAAGCAAGACTCTAAGACTCAATTATCCGAATACTTATAATCAGTCAGATTCACTAGATACTTGCACTTGTGGTGGCCCCTACTACTCTGTAGAGCCATTGCCAATGGGTTTCACCCTACCACGCACGAGGTTAGTCTTAAAAAATCTAAGGCCATTATCCTGCCAAAGACTAGGGCCTCCTACTACTCTCACCATTTGAGTCAGTACGCTTTACGTGAGACTCACTAACTCTTTAGAGTTTCAGGATGCAATTACTTGAATCCTTACTAAATTATATAATGAGTCATCACCACGAAAGCTCCGTGGAATTACGTCCTAACCATGAGGCACCACCATGAGCTCCCACCAAAAAGGGTCATGGAATTACGTCTTGACCATGAGGCACCACCATGAGATCTCACCATAGAGATTCATGGAATTACGTCCTAAATCATACCAAAATCATGTCTCACCAACCATACATAAAGTTATCATGCATACCCATCTCATGCTAATATTTATAACCAAACATCCAATCAGGTTCCATACGAAGATCATACCAAAGTCATCAATTCCAGCCTATACAATCAGATATTACATGCATATTCACATACTTCATACTTTAAATAGGGTACTCCAACCAAGCATACAACTAACAATCCAAAAACATGGAAAAGAACACAAATTCTTGTATCAGTCTCGCTCAAGCTATGGATACTAGCTCAGGCGAAAGAGGTCTTTCGCTTAAGCTACAGGGTCTTGCTTAGGCGAGATTGCCAACAGAAAGCGCAATAGGGTTTGCGAGTTCTTGCTTAGGCGAGACCTCCTCGTCTAAGCGAGACTGCTCTTCGCCCAAAAGTTGAGGTCTCTCGCCTAAGCTACCACTGCAGCGAAACACATCAGGCTCCCACGAATTCTCGCTTAGGTAAGCCCCTCTCGCCTGAGCGAGATGACACATCGCTCAAAACGAAACTTCTCTGCTTGAGCGAGAGCTCGAGCAGGAACCTGGGCCAACTTCTGTTATTCTCGCCTAGGTGAGACAAGCTCGTTTGGGCGAGAATATCAATTCTCGCCACTGTTCACACTTGTATCAGCCATTCTTTCAATCCTAACAACACATCGAGGTATTCTATGTAACCACAGTACCACACAAGCCATATTTAAACACGAAGAAAAGCTAGAATACACAACATTCAGAAATTACAAACAAACCCTAGCTTCCCTTACCTGAAAAAAGCTAGCCAAAAGACTCTGACTCCTAAGGCAACGAACACAACAACTTTAGGAGCATATTCAAAAGTTGGGAATAGTGGCACAAAATGAAAACGAGGTTACTACGATGAACCCTAACTAGAACCACGAAAAAAAAAAGTGGAAGAAAAGAAAGCATGAGTCGAGAACCAACTTACACAGAGTAGAATGGAGTTTTGTCTAGCTCAACGAGGAACCGAAGTCAGACCCTAGTAGAGCTTCTGTAAAGAGAGGAGAGAGTGTTTGAGGAGTGAGCTGTTGACAAAGTGAGAACAGAATGGGAAGTGAAAGGACACTTAGGGTTTTGAAGTCCCTAAGTGAGCTGATCTTAGGCCCACTAAAAAGACCAAGCCTTACGCTTATAAGTCAAAAAGAAAAAGGGATCTTTTATATATATATATATATATATATATATAATATTAATTGTAATTAATTTTATAATACTCTTTATGTAATACAACACAAAAATACAAATATATTATAATATAACACACAATTATAATATAATAAAAAATAATAAAGTAATATAACATGATATAACATGATATAACATGATATAATATAATAACGTAACATAACACAATTATTATGTCTATGAAATTTATTAGGGTTAAATATGTTTTTTTCTCCCTCAAGTTTCAGTGAAATTTGGAATTAGTCCCTCTTCGAAACTTTATACCAATTTAGTCCATCTTTAAAAATGCGTGAATTTAGTCCTTTTAACTAATTTTTGTTAAGTTTATCTAACATTTCAAGTGCATTTCATTATAATATTTAAATTATTTATACCGTTTGACACATTTTTGCTTTACTGTTAACTTAAATATTATCATAAAATACGTTTAAAATATCAAATAAACTTAACAAAAATTGGTAAGAAGGACTGAATTCACACATTTCTAAAGATAAAGGACTAAATTGGAATAAAGTTTCGAAAAAGGACTAATTCCAAAATTCACTGGAACTTGAGGGACAAAAACATATTTAACCCATTTTATTATATTTATTACAAAAAGTAGTAAGGTAATCATACCTGAAAATATATAATTAAAAACAACATAAAAACTTTAACAATGTTGATATATTTAAGTTAAATTATAAATATAAAAGAAGTTTGGAATACGACTTATTCTTTTCGAAAAGAAGGAATTTTGTTCAATAATAAATACGTTTATTGAATAAATAAGCGAAAAAATCTTTTAATATTTTTGTTAAAAGTAAAACATCAGTTAATATAATTTGTTAGACACTAGCACGCATAAATGAATTTAAAATAAAGAGACTAATACCTAATTATGGTATGAGTAGAAAGATCAATTTTCGATGGTTGTATCACAAATCAAAACTCTCACCTAACTGACCTAAGTCCTTAGACTGCTTTATAGTGCTCCTATTGGAATAAGACACGTAATGCATTGTCTCCTAACTCAATCACTGCTACAACAAGCTTCTACCAACAACTTCTTTTTCTTCAACCTTTCACAAAAACAAATCATTTTAAATTATTTCAAATTCATTTAATTTAGCCAAGTTATAAGATCATTTTAAAGAATTTTACTATACATGTATCACAGGAGTGTTAAAGGGAATAAATTTTTTTTCTTAATTTACTATGAATTGAATTAAAATTGGTTTATGAAGAACTCATAAAGATATTTTATACTTTTAATTTATTATGTACATTTATTGTTGTAAAATAAAGGTGATTTAACTTCACTCATCTCCTTATAACTGTACAGTTAGAATATTTTCTTATTTCAAGAAATATTAAAATATTAATTTATATAATTAAAGAAAAAAATTAAGTATTTAAACTATTCAACTATTATTGAAGAATATTCTAATAATTATTGAATATATTAAATTTTCAATTATTATAACAAAAAAAGTTAAGAAAAATAGTAAAAATAAATAACAAATAGTTGTTTGTGGGTTATGCATCAACACATTTCCAACCCAATTGGAACACGTTTTTAATAGGTTAGATTAAATTTCACTCATATTTAAAAATAAAATTAAATATTTTCCAACTCAATTCCACTTAAATTAATATGGAATAAAATCGGTTTTAACACCTCTAATATAACAAATAACATATTTAGTTTTTTAACTTAAAAAAGTTTCTTGTACAATAAACTGTTTTCTCATGGAATGAATTTCTTCAAATAATATGACACATCTCAAAAAAATACTATGGAAGCTACACCAAAATTGTTTAAAAAACTCTAATAAAGTAAACCCTATTAGCGATGATTCATAACTCAATAAATAATATTATAAGTTTTAAATTTAAAAGATATGCCTTCTTATTTAAGTCCGAATAATATGTATGTTAAATTCTATTAGTAATACTTTGAAATTAGAGAAATATTTACATATTTGAAAGCTTAAATTATACATATTAGTTTAGGCCTTACTTTATTTACAAGTGGAATTTTTGACATATTTAAAATGTCTTGCTTATAAACTAGGGTTTTTAAATGGAATTTTTTTAATGAACCAAATTTTAAAAACGTCAAACTAAGGCTTATTAGAATCTTTATTAGGTAAATTAGATAAGTCAGAGTCATCAAGTCTAAAAATTTGAAAATAAACCAACCTTGAATCTTTTAAAGTGTAATTCCTTGCCAAACTTTGTGTTTCAGTCCAATTGTACTTTATTAAATTAGAAAAATAATGAAGCATGCTCTTCTAAGTCAACATGATACTTTTATATTACTTATGTCCTCTGAAATAATAATTAATTTTAAAAAAGTCATGTACGATTATATAATAATCTAATGTCATGGAGACAAATTATTGAATACCTCTAGTTGTTGACGTACGTGCTATCCATAGATTTGAGTTTTACTGGGAAAGCTTAGATCATGGTTTTTACATTTTAAATTTATCTTGATTACATCTTTATGTTGTCATCAAATTATTCATAATTTATTTATTTTTAGTTCCTGAAAAAAAAAATCATTCGATTAATTTTTTTTCATTTTAATTTTATTTTCATAGTGCATCACAGTGATATTTGTCTTGAAAGTATTGATCAATTAACTCATTTTCATTAAAGGTTGTAAATTGATTTTATATTTAATTGATGTGGAATTTTAAAGTCAATTTCTTATATAATTGAAAAGAGAACACCAATTACGAAATAGCTTAGATCTCAGTATCCAAAGTGGAAATTTTCTTATCTAGGCACAAAATATTTAAGAAATATATTGCATAAATTCCTCCGTAACTTCATGTATGAAGAAAAATAAGCATAAAAATGTATTGCATAACATTTTAAAATGTGAATTTCACCAGTATTTTCTTTCTCCACCCTCTAGAAAAAACAATGTGCCTGTTGTTCCATCTATGGAAATAAATGGTTTAAACTATGGCAAAAGGAAAGCAAAACATTAGTCAAAGTCTCGAGCATTTATAACAACAACAAAGCCTTGTTACTCTACGAATTCTACTTATTTAAAATATTATTACTTTTAATACTTTACTTTTCTTTATTGCTATTTCTTGCTTTCTTTTCTTTTAACCATATGTTGGATTCGTTACTTTTTCTTTAGAAAACTAGAATGGTGGTGTGATGTGAAAATAAGTTTAATTTAATGAATTAACTTAAATAATTGTAAAATGGATGCATTAAACTAAAAGAATAGTAATTTGATTTGATCCATTTAGTTTGCCGATTATGATTTATTAGCCTAGGTCAATTTCTAGAATTATGGGTTGACATGTCTTTTAAATAGTTATAATATAAAAACATATATAATCAAAAAATCAATATAAAAATTGAAATTAATTTATGACCTCTTTAAATTATCCAAATCTCATGCCCAACCCAATCATTTTTTTCTTTTTGGTGGGACACCCCAACACAATCCTATTTGCTAATGTTAGACTTGTACACTTTTTAATTATTTAATTATTTAATTATTTAATTATTTACTATCAAATAAAGTGATACTTTAGAAAAGAGGGGAAATCCCGAGATAGATCTACTTTCCATTATATCAAACTAATTTTCAAAATGGTTCCCAACAACAAAAATCGAAAACCATAATCTAACTTTCAAAATAATAACTAATTTGCAACCTAAAAATAGTAATGCTAGGTCGTCCTGGATCATAATTTTAAATTCTTAGTAAAATGAATATTTTGATCTTTGAAAATATAACCCTACATCAATTTAGTCTTTAAAACAACGTCATTTAGGTTTTGAATGTCTAGTTAAGTTTCTGATGTTATTTCATTATTCCGTTATAATGTTTAAGGATCAGTTTAACAAACAAATTATACTTTTATGAATCAAGTTGACATTAAGTTGTAGAGTTTAAGAGTTAATTAGTACTTATTTTGCACTTCAATTTCGTTTTTTATTCTTTCCTCATATCTTCGTCTTTTTCTTCGATGACTTTTAGTATTTTTGTTTGTTTTGAGTTTGGAACAGTTCAAATTTCAGTTAAACTCAGTTTATTTCTGGGTAAACTGAAAAATAAAATGCCCTTCTCTTTTTCTTTGAAGTTGTCACTTCCCACATAATGGTACAAACAAAATCTTAAAGGCAAAGATTATTTATTGACCATTTCTCCTGTTACCAGAATAAGGTTAGTTCATTAGGACTTCCTCACTTTTTAATTTAATGTCGTCGTAATTGGTGTTGTTATTATTAGAGATCGAACTCATCATATGTTCACGGTTTCTTTGGAGCCTGCAAATAGGAAAAAAAAAAAAAAACTACTCCCACCATTTTCCATGACTATAAATGGATTTCTCTTATAAACTGTATTTCATTTAATATCAACTCCGCTGCAAAATATCATCTCCGACTGCGAAAATCTAGTATGCAAAGACCACACAATACACAATTATTATAATTATGGTGTATCATGGACCATCTATAGAAGATTACTCGTTATACAAAGATATAGAGAAGAATCATTATGTACAATCTTACCTAAGCAGGTATATATAAAGATATTTCTAAATTCAAACTTAAGACCAATTGGTCACCAGCAATTTTTTGCAGCAACGTAATAAATGGGCATAATGAACTACAAACAAGACTTCAGCTATGCTAAAGTTTTTTTATACATATTATTTTGTATCTGTAAATGTGATGCCTAAAGACATAAAAAAATTATTGGATTTCCATTACAAATCATACCATGCAGAGCAGGCAGAAGGACTAAAGTTTGTCTTTAGTTGGAAGGAAACATTGATTTCAACTTAGTGCAACTACCTTTAGACAAACCATCATCTAGGAAAACCCAAAAGGACACGTGCACAAAAAGAAAAAGGAAATGGCAATCATAAGGGTCGATCAGAAGTATCCTTTAGATAAGACAGCTAGCAGGCGAACCTTTCTTGAGCTGTTAATTAGCACAAAGCAACAGCTCTTCAGTCCTTTAGCCGAATTCGTTGATTGAAGAACAGAAAAGGACCTCGAAATATTGCACAATGATCAATGAATTGAAAACTTCTTTATGTACAGTTTTTCCATGTCTAGAGGCTTGGTTGGATATCTCTGCTCCGCACATAAGTTAAAAATTGAGTCGGTAATTCTGCAAGAAGTGCTTGAACAACTGAAAATCCACCTGCAAGTGAAAAAGTTTGCAATTATTTTGATATGTTAGCCATCATTCACCAAATATTTGTTCTTTGCAAAGTATATAATTTTTCTTTCTTAGTGATTTCATACAAGGCCCTGAAACCTCTATCATCATCTCAATCCTAATTGTTTAAAATGGCACTTACTTTGAACCTCACGAAATGGAACAAATTGAACTATATCACGTGAAGCAACACGTCCATATGAACTCTCAAGCCTCTCTCCCTTGTCTGCATCTAAGACCTAAACAAGAAATTGGACAACAAAATTATTTCACAAACACGGTTCATAGCCTCAGACGCCTAACATTACAACTCTACGTATAAAGAGCATACAGGTTTGATTTATTACCTCCATTTCTTTGAAATCAGCACCTCCAACCCCAACAATGAGGATTGATAATGGCAGATCAGATGCTTTAACAATGGCATCTTTTGTTTCTTGAAGATCTGTCACTACTCCATCCTTGGAGCATACCAATTAAACTCAGCAGCAGTGATGGAAAAATCTTCATAAAATTCTTAGTAGTAAGAAGGATAGGTGATCTTTTGTTACATGTAAGATAAATATGGAGCATCTTGCTTACTATGCATAATATTGTGGATGCATTAAGGCAAACTAGAGGGAAACATACATGACAAACAACCAAAGAACCATTAAGTTATAATAAACTTACAGATTGTGTTCAATGAGGTAAAATTAGGATTTACTTTCAGAGATAAATATTGAACGCTGCAAAGTATATTGACTCTTACTGTGATTATTAACAAAACAAAATACTTTCTTCCACCATTTGCTACAGATTGGCTGGCAATCAGTGCAGCTGTGCTTATGACAGGTCCAAAAAGAGTAGGTCCTGCAAGAGATACATTATGCAGGGCACTTGTGTAAGCCATCATAATTCCTTGGATCCCTTCCACCTACAACAGACAGAAACTTCTAACTAACAAAGAACTGTTTCAATATGACAATACAAGCAAGACCAGACATAGCAGCTCTACCTCACAATAATGACTACTTCCATTCAAGTTGAAGCAATGAGAAACAGGACCATCAATTGGTCGTGCCCCAAATCCCCAAGTAGGAAATCGTTTGTCTGAATCATAAAACTGTAACACTTCCCCAACCTCAACAATTGCCTAGAAATAAATTCATAGCACGTCAATGATGGATCAATTAAACATGTAGTTATGAATTTAAACAAAGAATTATTTCTCACTCTCTGGTATGCATTTGGCCGTCCTGAAGGATCAATATAATGCAAAGAATCAGGAAGGCGTGGATTTCCATTCGAAGCTGGTAAATAAGAGAAGGTCACTGTAAGCATATATTTCTTCCCCCCTCATTTCATGCAAAACCAGAAGCATGTTAGGCATTAGATTAAGTTTATCTACTTTTATCCCACAGATAGAGTCGGTTTGAGGGTGGCGGAGGGCAACCTCAAACCAGCTGTTGTGTCTGACAACAAGGGACTTAAAGGGTTAGAATTTTGGGGAACCCACAAATGGTTCCTCAAGGTAAACTGAGCAAACTCCACCTAGACAAGCGCACAAGTGGAAATTGAAACCAAAGCATTATGAGTAAGGAGGATTACTGTTTAACTACTTAGTGGCTTGGTGGTAGTTTGAACTACGAAACGAAAGGTAACATTATTTAAGCAATAGTGAATTTGTATTGAAATTCTACCATTATTGTAAAGCTCTGTTAAAATAGTGGTGCTTTGCAAGGCTAAAAATTAATGTATCAGCAAAATATTTCAGAAAGAAAAATATTTTTCATATTAGTTATCTCAGAAATAGCAAACATAACAAATTAGCTATAATATAAGTTTGGGTATCTTTCTGACTTAAAATAGGCAAGCTGTCATGAAAAATGAGAACAAAGTAATAACTGTGCCAAGTGGTATGGGCAAATTAATAAAAACATAATATGATTAAATACCATCGCAAGAGTAGAAATCCCATAATGTATAATCAGCCTTAAATAAGGGTTAGGACATATCCATTGTTGAATTGGAGGCTAGACTTGCAACAATGGTCTGAATAATAGCCATGTCAATGGCGGAAGGAGGATGCTGGAGGAAGTTTCAGTAGATCCACAGCTGAAAGAACCTAAGAGGGCCCAGTACTGTCTTTACATATTGACCTACCTTCAGATGATCCAAGAAGGCGAAGAAGTACCTATCCAAAACAGATAAATGCCACATTGCCCAGAGGTGACACAGCAGCCACAAATTGGTTCAAATGATGTATCATGTATCTGCAGAACCAGCTGGTTACCTAAATAGAGGTTCGGAATGAAAAAGTATCACATTCCCATATTCCGTATAAGTTTGGAATAAATACTCCCATAAATTGTTGATTCATAGGAATATAAAAGGTTTATTCTTCTCTAATGTTGCTTCTTATTCTCATAATGAAAGGTATCTTATATTTCCATGGGAACTTTTTCTACAATAACTACCTACCGCTACTATCCACTCTGTCATTCCCCATTTATTCTTCCACTTTCACTTTTCAACTTTTAATTAAATATATTTTCTACACTTACTAAATTGCAACCAAAACATGTTTATAGGAATAACATTCTTAGGTATAATTTCTGGGAATGTGATTCCAAGAAATACAATATTATAACATGAAACAAATGTTTCGTATGTGTACAACAATTTGTAATCTCTTTAAGATACCCAACCCAACACAGATCAAACGGAAACAAAAACATTATTCTCATGTACCCTCTTTCATTATATTGCCTTACTGTGCAGTTTCATATCTTTATCATTTACATTCATCCGTATTTCTATACAATTTTGGCCAAATTGCATATCTAAATGCAGCTTAGGAACCCATTGCTAATAAACATCGTCCCTTTCTCATATGTGATCAACTTGTCTAGCATACCTACCCAAGATTGTACATAAATTTTAGCATGCAATTAGCTTTTTTTTTTTCAAATTTGATAAACTTTTTCTAGCATACCTACCAATGATTGTTCGTAAATTTGGCATGCCTAGTGGGATCAATGCATTTTAAGTTCAAAGTGGTGAATGCAACTCGGGTCTGGTAAGAGAGTCAATATGGATCCTTCGCAATCAAAGCAGCCCCAAAAGAAGTGGCAACTACAACGGAATGGGAATGATCGCAGTTAAAGAGACTTTCCAATAATACCCATAAGAATTTGGCTTCTAACTGAGCTCAATGCCATGTGATTCATGTAGCCAACTTCACCTCATGGGATAAGGTCATTGTTTTTTAAGTTTATAACGTTAAAAAAAATGAGATGTTCTTGGCACAGTTTCCAAAAATTCGTGAAAACAGCATTCAAATACTTTATGAACGGTTTAGTGAGATGATTGGAAGGAGGATTCGTATTCATGATCATTCATCAAGTAATTGGGTAAGCAGATTGTTTGTATTAGGAATTCTTAGAATTTGGGTTTCAACCTCACTAAATTAGTTTTTAAGGTAAGAATTTCCCCTATTTATATACTATTTTGCTATATCACTAGTTGGTGTAGGATATCCAACATCAATGATTAAGACTTTTTGTCTTTGGGACAGGATGAAGATTACTAAATTATGTATAATTTTATGTTCAGTATTGTATTTTCTAAGTTTATGAACTGGTGTTCTATCACATCTTGGAATACGATATTCAATTTTCAGCAATTAATGACATAAGACTTAAAACAAGTAAGAACATATTTAAAAATTACAACTACAATAATCCTAATATTATTGCGTCATTCTCCATCATTCGATCATTATATTTAACCCAAAGATTAGTATAATGAGTTTGAGGATATTGTTCTGCACCTGTAAAGTCAACAGCCACCATGAAGTTCAATTCAAATCCCCCCGCCAAGTAATCCAAGAAAGTATATTGGACACTTTCAATAAATCTGTCCACAAATAGTTGGCTCCTTAACACCTGTAGTATTATAGTCACATAAGCTTTAAGGAAAAGACAGGAATTCATGATAGAAATTAATTTAATAATAATATAAGACCTTATTGTCATGGTTCTGTCCACCAGAAGATGGCAAAAATAAATTTTCCCCTTGGCCATTATTATGAATGTTCTCCAACTCAGCCAGAGATCTCTGCACTTTTCTGATAAATCAAGAATAAACAACCCTAATATGTATTTCAGCAAAGATAGAGACTAAACGGAAACATGGACAGATAATTAAGAAGCAACTGAGCTTTACCCAATTAAATCATGTTTTCCATTGCTATTATAGTTATAGCACTCTATTATCAAAATACTCTCCTGTAAATTATAAAAATGAAAAATTAGATAGCTTCAATTCAACTATATAAAGAACATCATGCCAAAATATACATGGTCAATGTTAAGTATTATGTAATGATGAAATGAAGAAATTATGGAAGATTAGTATTTCTAAATTATAGTTTGTTTTCATGAACAGGATGCACATTTTGAACACAAAGTAACTTGACCCCACTGCCTGCTATTTGAAGGAACCTTCGAAACAAAAAGGATAAGATACTTTTAACAGGCAATGAAAACTAAAAATGGCAATCTAAAAGTGTGATGGCCAAGTTCAACATTACCGTTATTAGACAAATGGCCACACCAAATGACATAACTGTATTTAAGGTATATACCTTGCTTCCTACTTGTTGGATATTCACAAACACAGATTTCCATATTGGATTAAGATCATTCTTTATAACTTCTGTTTTACAAATTGGAATTTGTACACCACCTTCTGCAACTTTTGATATCAATAAAAAGGGGTCCTGCAAGATAAGAAAAAAAAAGTATTATAGCAGAGTGGGCACTCCTCATAATGCGAAAAAGAAAAAGAACACAGGTGCATACATTTCTTGAGAAGAGATCCTTGCATTCCAAATCTGAACACCTGAACACCATCTCTATTGCAGTCTTTGAGCTAACACACTCCTCAGCATGCACCAGGAGCTTCCCGCAGTTTTTGGGCAGGGTAGATCTCAAAGAATCCTCTATGTGTAGATCTATAGTCAATGATTGATCACGCTGTGTGATTATCTGCGGAAGCCAATTATTTATTATTGTGCACAACTCTTGGGATATAAATTTGACAGTAATAGTGCAGAGGGAAGAATAATGAGCATTTCTTTCTTGGTTTAAAAAACTTGTAATAAGCTAGATAGTTAAGAAATGAACAATGAACCAAAAACAGAAAGGTTACACATTTTCAAGATCATAAATTTGGATCTACAATTACATTGTGGATCATAAAGATCAAACTTCATTTGTAGTGCAATGAATTCGTTTTCATTGTCAGAGCTGTGTCAACATAAAGTTTAACATTCTCCATGTTACCTGAGACAGTACACATGTAGCCTCACCAAGAAATTGCTGCTCATCTAGCTCAAGCATCTGCAAAAGTAAACCAAATAGTTAAAATCTGGACATTTTACATTGATATTCTCTACGAACATGTTATATCATCTAATGAACAGGAAAACAAAAAGACCAACATGGGAAACAAATATCTTTTCATGGAATTGGGGATGATTATTCCCCAACCTTTAAGCTATGTTATAGGAGTTGTGCAGAATCTAAGCTATTTGGAAAAAAATAAAATAAAAAATAAGCTGATTTAAGTAGTTATCTAGTGGTCCACATGCGAGCTGTTAGTAAACCATTTATGTAAGTAAGCCTACACTGCTACACAAGATAAGAGACCATTAATTTTATCACATCCTATCTCAAGGTAGACGATACCTATCCTTTTTCCCTCCCCACATATCTTAATACACATTACAAGATTCTCAGAAGCCAGAATCATTTGCACACAATTCTCAGTAAAATCAAGATAATTGGGAAAAATAGAATACAAGCTTTCTGATTTGCTATAAATTTGCACTTGGAAGGAGAAGAAAACATGTATACAGAAGTATGGATAATCAATACAATAATGTAGATAGCATTACCAATATAAAAGCATTGACAGAAAAAAGATATCATTCATTCAGATACAAACTTATAACCACTGCATGGATAGACTTGTTAACATTTATAAAATTCTAAGAAATTGGGAAACAATAGACTAGAATCTAATGTGACAAGAACATGTTATATTGGAACCACATCTTACTAAAAAGGAACCAAGTATACAAGCCATCATAAAAACTATACCTTTATATCTAAATTGTGAAACTGAGTATCAACATCATACACACGAAACCTGTGATGAAAGAATTTTTACAGAAAACATCGGGTAAAAATAAAAAATGCTCATCTGCCTTGTTAGAAGTATAAAATATCGCATTCAAACTTACACTAAAACCTGAACAACCTCAAAATGATAAATGAGGGTGTGTTTAGTAATCCATGTTGGACTTGATGAATTCAGAACAACTTCTGTACGGCAAATTTCCTCAAGTGCTCCAGTTTTGCCTTTTGCATAAAGAACCATCATTGGATTATTCTACATAAAAAAAAAAAAAAATTAAATATCCTAACTCTAACATGGAAGCAAGATTCACCTAACTGAAAGATAAGAACATTAGCTATTGAAAACATTTTTCTTTATTTTTATAAAAAATGGAATGGTAATCGTATAAACAGATGAACACTTGACAGTGGCCCATTGGTCCATGTGGTTTATTTGGACAACTACGTTAACAAGTGCTATTTAGATATTCCTTGATCTCTTATGTGAACGTAAGGATCTTGTAGAGTCTAGTCTGTAACACGAACGCAACTAAACTATTAGATTTTGAGGACTTCAACATTATTTCTTTCATTTGTTTTTTTCACACAAGAGCATATTGTTTGTATGAAAAATATCATTTGTTAGTATATTTAAATTTAATATCAATCATTTGGAAAAAAATTGTTACACTTTCTTCCGTTTTTACTAAGGAGACTCGGTTTACACTTGATCGGGGGATTAGTGTGTTATCTTTTCTTCCTGTATTTTTAATACTTGACAGAGATTGCAGTTCATGACCCCAAGCTACAGACTGTTCAATTGTTAAGTAAAATTCAACTAGTTTTGATTGGAATGGTCATAATGTTTCCTATTATTTGTTTCTTTTTTTCCTAAATGTCCGTGTGGATAACTTACCAAAGAGAGATAATTGTGCTGGCATAAAGCAGAGATTAAATCAGCTAATTAAGCAAAAGCAAGACAGAAACAATCGAGTAGTGTACAAGTTCAATTGCAATTTCGACAAAACGGAACCGAAACAAGTATCTATATCTAACCAAATTAAATAGGTAAGATAGGATGCAAGAGGTTCAGATTCACCAAACGCTTAACCGACGGAAACGAACCTTGAAAAGCACATCACGATCACCCAAGCCAGAAGCTGAAAACGACAACTGCAGCACAGCAAGAGATAATTGTAATGTAAAAGCTCTTCAAAGCTGAAAGCGAGTGAGAAGAGAACGTGAACAAAACACGCTGACAAACTCGATAAGAAGCAAAAGAAAGAACCTCGATCTGAGAAAAGAGACCGTGGTGGCCGCGAGACCTGAGGAAGTTCTCGACGGCGTCGTGTGGAGCGCCAGCAAGACTACGGAAATCGCCGGCGGTGCCGCCGATGGCGGCGCGGCCTGCGGTGACTTCGGAGAAGCAGTTTCCCATCGAAAAGTGCGCGTGCAGTGTAGTATTTGTGGCTTGACCTCAGTCTTTCCGTCAAACTCAGCAGTGACTGGGAATGAAATAAACAGAAAATTGAAAAGAACAAAACCATACGCACGCACAAACAGAAGAATATACAATTATATAATCTAATTTGCAATTTCCGAAATTTTCATCTTAATTTTCCTAGTTCATACAGTATGTGCTCATTTCATTGCTTTTTCTTTCTTTCTTCCAAAGAAACGCGTTTTGTCTCTCCCTTTGTTTAATTTTATATTTTCTTTCAAATCACTGAAATTTCAAACTTATGCATGCCTCTTATCAGTTGTATGTGTGACTCTGAAGGAGAAACAATATAAAAAAGTTTAAGATTACAAGTGATATTTTTTATATAAATTTAATTTAAAAAATTACATGTATTTTCATACAATTATGTATACGCGTGTATATATTTAAACTTATGAATTATAAATAATGTTGCATGCACATTATAATAGAATATGGGTGGAGCAAGAAGTTAGGATGATTTTACTAGAATTTGTTGAGTTGATTAGAAAAACTTGGTTGGACAATTCCTTTGGTGTTCGTGGTGTGGGAAGTGGCAGGTCTTAATCAGATAAGTTTCGAATGAAGCATCTTTAAAGAAAACCGTCAATATAAATGATTGCTGAGGTGGAAAACCATTAAGAAAACATTTTTTTATCAGCCACGTTAAGAAAACACATAGTTTTAGTAAGGTATCACGAAATATTTCATAAAGTTTGTGGAAAGAAAAATTATGTTGATTTGATAATCTTGGTTGGAAATGGTGGCATTACCGCAAAAAGTGGCTAACCAGAGATGAGTTGTATTGTCTGATCAACTTTCAGGAACAAAAGGGACGTCCTTCCATGCATGAGTCCTCTTTGGACCATGCTTTACGCTCAAATAATGCTCCCTTCACCTTCTTTTAACTATAAGTACAACACCACCTCCTTTATAGCTTCTTTTCTTTTTCATCTTCATCAACCTTTTACCGTACTCCAATTTGTTTAAATTAAAGGAAGTTATTATTTTTATTAAAAAAATTCATTTTCAAAAATCATCAAGCAAACCCTAAACTATGCTAACTAATTCTCATAAAATGAAGAATAAAAAATATTATTTTATTTTATTTTTACTCTATATGAAATAGGGAGAAGAAAAATAATAGATAATCTAGAGGTGAAGAAATTGAACACAAAGTAAACTTTTAGAAAAATGAAAATAATGTATGATTAAGGCATTCATGTATGTATGAATGATAGATAGATGAATCAAGAAATTAAACAAGTTATTAGAAATATCACATCCAATAGAGATAAAATAATTTTATGATATATAAGTGGGTACAATCATAACTTACAAATCGATTTTGTAATGTTGAACTAAACCTAAAAGTTTACTTCTTAAAATAATATCAGAGTCATCCAAATCATATCGAGATTTGTTGTTTTTTTATCTATTGTACCACCGGTTATCAAGATATTTGTTAGTTATTTACCTTATCATGTCACTCGTCATTGGAGTGCTATAGGACCATCTATTAATGTCTAGTTCTATTGTCAATATATACATCCCTCAACATGAGAGACATCTGTTGGAAATCCTCGTTGACTATAAATAAGACATAAAACAGTTTCAGAGTAATAAGTTAGTATAAACTTCATTTTACAAATCAATTTTGTAAAATTAAGTAAACTTAAAAGTTCACTTTCTAAAACAATGAAGGAAAAATGGCTAAATTAATTTATTAAATTATTTGTCAAATAATTTTTTAAGAAATATTTAACTTTGAAGTTATATAAATATATATATATATATATATATATATATATATATATATATATATATATATATATATATATTATAGGGAGTTAAATTCATATTTCTTAATAAAAGTTAAATTTTAGCTAGAGAAGTTGAAATTTTTTGCTGGAATTCTCAATTATCTAATATTCTTATCCCTATTTCATATAGAGTACAAATAAAATAAAATAATAATATATTGGTCCATTTTATTATATTATTAATCAATTTTTTTAAGTTGAATTAGATTTAAATTTATTTTGTAATAATTATAATTAGCTATACAAAATTATTCCTTTTATTGGTGATGCAACCAAAACTTGAGCCACTTGCATGCCAATCAGAAATCATGAGGACTTGTCATGCTTCCGTGTCTACCGGATGAAAGACCAATATTAATACCAAAAACTCAAGTTACATGCCCTTTTGATATCCTCTCTTTATGTCCTGCTCAAAAAATGATGTTTCACCAAAAAAATGTATCTCTCTTTTACTTGTTAATTTTACTGATTAATTATCCTTTACAGTAGTTATACGCAAGTACAGAAAGTGAAACAGCATGTAAAAGGAGATAATTAGAACTTGTTAGTTATTAATATAAGGAAACATTTCATGTAGATGATTCTGCACAAACTTACTTGCTTTGTATGTTTTAAGTATAAGCTCTTTTCTTTCCCTTGATATAGACTCTTGCCACCAAATGCAAATTGCACAAGCTAGAAACCTTCAACTTGGATTTGTCAAATGAGAGCACCTTTAGTACTTATGCAGAAAATATGATTTCATGCATGCAGCTGGTTGCATGTGTTTTTGTAGAGGGGTTCACACATTGATTATGGGAAAATATATATCTTATTATCGCATTAATATATTTTAAGATGTAACATCTCATTTAATAGATAAATATAATTAAATAAAACATCGCATACTTTATAATATCCAAAGAGTATGAGGCTTAAAGTATAAAGGATTTTACAGTCATCCAAATATATCAAAAGAAAGACAAAGGGCACTACATAATGTTAGGAACAAATTTAAAGTTCATAGTTATCCAAAAGAACTTGCTCATAAGCAAGGGATTACAAAACTACAAAAGTCCTCCAAATATGAGCTCAAGAGTGAGCTCAACGTCCACACACGACCACTACGCTGCAGCATTTCCATCATCACTACGATCATCAAGGGTTCCCATATCTGCTCACACCAAGGAATTGGTGATCATTGCAAAAAGGAAAAACCACACAAGAAGGCAGGCACAAACAAAAGGGTAAGCTAGAGTAAAAAAATATTTATCATACAATTTAGCATGCAATTTAAAAGCAAGTACACATCAATCATCCAAGCATGTGATAACAAACAAGCAAGACTCTAAGACTCAATTTATCCGGATACATATAATCGGTCAGATTCATCGGATACTTGTACTTATGGTGGTCTCTACTGCTCTACAGAGCCATTGTCAATGGGTTTCACCCTACCACTCACAAGGTTAGCCTTCAAACATCTAAGGTCATTATCCTACCAAAGGCTAGGGCCTCTTGCTACTCTCACCACTTGAGTCAGCCCGCTTTACGTGAGACTAACTGACTTTTTAGAGTTTCATGATGCAATCCTTACTTGAATCCTTACCTAATTATATATATTACGGCACCACCATAAATTATCACCAATAGATCATGGAATTACGTCCATCACATCCAACACCACCATGAAATCTCACCAAGAATTTCATGGAATTACGTTAATCTCATACCACAACCATGTCTCTCCAACCAACCATAGATTTATCAAGCATAACAATCTCATGCCAATATCCAACCAACCAACCAATCATGATTCATACACTTATTCATACCAAGCTCGTCAATTCCAGTCCCATTATATCATATAGAACATACAAGACATCATACTTAACTTTTTAAAGAAACAAACCATCCAATCATTAAAAACATACACGTATCCAACCAACTTTGTCAATCTCGCTTAGGAAAAGGAGCTCTCGCTCAAGCGAGAGGAACCCCTCGCTCAAGCTGCCAGCTCTCGCCTAGGCGAGACTGCAAATAGAGGGCACATCGAGGTCTCGCTCAAGCTAGCCCATCTCGCTCAAGCGAGATTTCTCTCGCTTAGGCGAGAGGCCTTCGCTAAGGTGAGCCCTCGAAATAGAGAGGGGTGAGTTGTTGTTATTCTCGCTTAGGCGAGAGCTTATCGTTTGGGCCGAAAACAACTCGCTTAGACAAGCATAGCAGATCGCACCTGCTCTCATGCATGCAAAATCAGATTCAACCAACTCCAGCAGTACAATCAACATATTAACACACAACCAACAACATATATCAAGCACTCATAACGTAAGACAGACCAAACATGCAAAATAACTTAAAAATAGTGAAACCCTAGCTTCCTTTACCTTGACAAAGGCTAGAAAAATACATAGGCACCCAACAGATGAGCACTACAGCTCCAAGAGCAAATTCGTGAGCTAGAAATACTGACACCAGACCGAAAACGAGGTTACCAAGATGAACCCTAGTTGGAATCACGAAAATAAAGCTAGAGAAGAGAAGGTATGGGCTGAGGACCAACTTACGTGGAATAAAAATGGAGTTTAACTAGCTTGACGAAGAACGAGACCAAACTCTAGCAGAGCTCTATTGAAAAAAAGAGAGAGTGAGAAAAGGAGTTGTCTTTGCAAAGTGAACAGAATGAAAGGAACAAGTGGTTGTAAGGGGGGGTCTTGGGGTACCTTATGGGCTGGCCTTTAGGCCCAACAGATAAGGCCAAGCCCTTAAACATTAAGAGCAAGAGGGATCTTCAAGAAATAGGTTCTTAGGATGAATACTACAATTTATGCAAGAGGAATGGAGTTCACAAGTTAGATTAAGTAGAAGTATCATCGTAGGCTTGTACAACAAAGATAAGAAATCAACTTGGTATTGCATCTTAACATAGGTTTGAGGTGGTGGAACATTTGAGACTAAGGCAAAAAGGGTAGAGACCATGTTGGATATAAGGAAGGGAAATCTCCTATGGAAGGTTAGTCTGATAGGGTGGTATGTCCTAAGAAAAAGGAGAAAGATAATTACGTGATGAAAATGAAGTGTACCGAGGGTGTAAGAAGTAGATGGAGGAGTTGTTAGAGATGTAGTGGTGTAGACTTAGTAAAATCGTCAGAATAATAACAAGATTGATAGATCTTGCAGGAGAGGTAATGATATATTAAACCATCCCAGGGTATGTGTTGGGTAAGGTAGGATTGCGAGGTTGAACAAGACGAAATGGACGGGAGAAGAAAGAGATTATGTGGGCTATGGGATCAAGGTGGTGAGTTGGTTACTAATGGACTCGAGTTATTACAGCAAACAACGGAGAAGGTCAGATTAATCCAGGATCAGATGAGTGCAACTCATAGCAGACAGAAGTCGTATACAGATAAGAGAAGGAAGCCATTTGATTTATGACTAAAGACCATGTGTTTCTCAGGATTACTCCAACTACTGGCATGAGAAGAGTAGTCAATCTAGAAAGTTGACTGAAAAGTTCATCGGGTGGTATTAGACTGATCGAAGGATTGGTTCTGTAGCATAGGAGATTGTTGTACCATCACACTAGGCGAACTTGCCAAAGTATTTCATGTTTCAAAAATAAGGAAATACATTGCAAGTCCCACTCATGTACTAGAGGGGGATGATGTTAAGGTCAGGATGACGTTCAAATCAGGGAAGATTTGACTTTAAATGTGAGGCCAGTGAAAATACTGTAATCTCAGATCATGAAAGTGAAGGGGAAGGGGATCTAGACAATGAAGATCCTTGGGATAGAGCTACGCATGAGAGGACGTGGGAAATGGAGGACCTCGCGAGGCAATCATAGTCACAGTTGTTTCTGGGTAAGTGCAATTTTCGTTTCGAGGACGAAAATCTTATAAGTTGGAGGGAATGTAAGACCCGAGGAATTTAAATAATTAAATAAATAATTATTTAATAAATGCAGGTAGTGGGAGCCTTTATGGCATTTAATGTTGGCTATTATGACGTGAAATAGTACTAGCTCAAATGGTTGAGAGTACAAAGTTATGTTGAAAGGACTTGGGTTCGAGTTTTGTGTATGACAAATTGTGTGTTATTTTAATTGTGAATTATTTTGATATTATGATTGATCATGATGAGTGATAATATAATCCTAGAATTTTAGGAATTATCACAAAATATGAATTTGTTGAATTGTTATGCATTGACTTAACATTTGTATGGTTGTGTGTTTGAACCTTAACTTAAGCAAAATAAGGTTTCTTTTTGCTAAAGTTGTTTTCTGCATGGATGGGAAGGGTTAGAGGAGTAGATGGAAGGGTTGGTGATGAAGGTGTGACCACCTCCTTAGAAGCTCCCTCAAGAAGGATCACTAGAAGCATGTCTAGAGGTGAGTCTTCTATTCCATCACCTTTATCTTTGTTTTGCATTACTTTAGTTTGAATTCCCTAAGTTGGTTTCTAGTTGACTTATTTTGGTTGACTTGCTGACTTTGATCCAAAGTTGACCTTTGACCAAGATTAGATTAACTTAAACCAACATGTTAATCCTTGTTTGTCTTGTTTTGTAGGTAATTAAGAGAAAGTAGAGCATGGCTAGGTGGCACTTGGTGATTGGAGCACTTGGATGAAGTGGAAGAAAGAGGAAAGCAAAAAGCATAAAGCAAAAGCAAAAGTAGACATGTACCTTGTCTCCTTTTGCCTTTGTGGTTTATGCCTTAGAAGGTCACTTGGTCTCCTTCCTCTTTTGGCCTAGAATCCTCATGGGAATGCCTCCACCAATCATCTCCCTTCACTTGGCCAAGACTCACTCTCACATTAGGTTTAGGGTTTGCTAGTTAATCATTTTTCATGTTTTTGTATTTGCTAAAGGACTCCTATGAACTCCTATTTAAAGGGTGCTCCTTGTCTTGTAAAAGGGTTGAACATTTTGAAGTAAAAACACTCTTGTGTCTCAACCATTTGTGAGAGTTTCCTCCCTTGGGAGTGAATACTTTTAAGCCTTATCTTGCATAGCAAGTGGCGGCACACATCCACTCATCTTCAAGGTTGTTATGGCTTCTAGCCTACCCTTGTAGTGGCGTGCTTCTCACATTTTTACCATTTCTTTCCTTTCCATTTTATGTTTTCTTCTTCCTTTAATTGTTCTTGGTTTTCTATGGTTTATGTTCTTTCCATTTCCTTTTTGTTTGAATCAATTCATCATCTTCTTCTCTTGAGCTTTGTGAAAGGAACCTTCACATCTAGATAGCATGCTATCTTAATGTCCAGTGGGGATTTCACTTAGCTTTCTTAATCAACTCACACCATATTCAATCATCTTAAAAAGGAACAAGATAATCCTTCATCATTTGGTATCTAGAGCCTAGGTTATCTTGAATATGGTGTTTTTCATATGCTAACCTTGTCTCGTTGTAGCTATCTTTGTATGGTTCAAATCCACTTCCATTGCACACAAAAATAATGCTGGCAAAAACTGTTCACAATTTTAAAAGATTAAACTGCACCTGCTCAGTGATCCAAAAATTACGTTCTTGATGTCAAAAGAAATCTCTGTTAGTCTAGTTTCTAACAAAAAAAGAACCAATGCATTTGAAGTTTTGTGGAGAGAGTTATGATTGAAATAGTGAGTAAAGGTCAGAGCTGCCGAGATCACCGCGAATCAACGTTTTTCAGGTTATGTTGGGCAGTTTTGGCTACTGTTTTTGTTACTCTTACTCCTTAATGTGGTTGGATAACATGTCTTTGGATGCTTAGTCTTTGAGCCTCAAATCTATGAGTTTAAATGCATGATAGCTACATGTTTGTGTCTTTGTGTATGTCATGTTGAGTCTTTAAACGTGTCTAACTTTTGGTTGAGTCATATGTCATACACTTCTTTGAGTTTTCTTATTCTTGTTTCTAAGTATTTGAGCTATTGCATGAGATCTATGCCTTTTGTTGTAGCATGCTCCTTGAAATTGATTTTGACCTAATTTTTAAGGAACTAAGTGTTCAAGACACCCTAAAATATCCTTCTCATCATCTTAAGTACCTAGTTTTGAAAAGAAAAATTATTTTCATGACCAAAAATAGTTTGGCCGAGAGATAATGTGTTGCTTGGTGAATCCATTTGACCATTTTTGCTAGGTGTTATGCTACCAAATTTTATACTTGGATTTTGGGTGATATTGACAAATTAGTTCCATGCTTTAACTTGAATATGATCTTTCTTGGTGTATGCATAATTTGAGGTATAATCTTGGCTTGTTCAAATGCTTTCCATAGAGTCTTTAAAAGTTTTTTTCATTGCTTTAGTCTTGTTCAAGTTTTGTCTTTAAAACAAAATTTCCTTAGAAGTTAAACTTTCTTGTTTTTGTGCTTTTCTTGCTTGTCACTAGGTGTTCTTTGTTGTGTCTTAGTAGTTTTCTTTTCTTGAAACTCTTGGGATGTTGTGGCCGAATCACTTGTCTTGCATTTGAAAGGTTTTGAACAAGTTTTTAAAAGTGTTTGCTTCACTCCTTTGGTGGATTTTGAGTGCTAGCCTTGCCTTGTTACTTTGGGAGTGTGATCAAAAACACTTGGGTGCTTGAGAAGACCACACTTGGTCTCGGGTTTGGAATTTTTTGTTAGCTAACCTCTTCCTTGTCTCGGTTTTTGGTGAGTTTTTGGTGTAGGAACATGAATATGGATCCAATCTTGGAGGTAGAAGAAGAGGAGGAGTCGGCCTCACCTTATTCCCCTCCCATGGTGACTCCTATGGCCCAAGAAAGTGGACAAATGACCCTTGCCAACATCTTACGTGAGATGGAAGTGAGTAAGAGAGAAACTTTTGACCAATTGAGGGAGGATAGGAGGCAAAGTGAGATCTTTCTACAAGAGCACATCCAAAGACTTGAGCTTAGGGAAGATGAGAGGAGAAGGAGGAGGTCCTCTTCCGAAGACTCTAGCCATGGTGGAAGAAGAAGAGACACGACTATGATGGTGATGGATGGAGCAATCAACTCCCACAAAGACAACCTCCACCAATCAAGATTCCAAAGTTCAAGGGGGAGAATGATCCAAACCTCTACATAGAGTGGGAGGAAAAAGTGGACCAAATCTTCAATATTCATTTAGTTAGTGATCAAGAACAAGTAGATTTAGTAGTTTTAGAATTTGAAGATTATGCCATGACATGGTGGCATCAATTGTGTATGGACAATATTAACCAAGAGCCACCCGCGGCCTCTTGGATGGACATTAAAACTTTGATGCGCGCTAGATTTGTTCCTTCCTACTATAGGAGGGAGACTCTTTTGAAGCTCCAAAGGCTTCAACAAGGGTCTATGTGTGTGAATGAATATTTTAAAATGATGGAGTCAATGCTTCTCAAAGTAGGACTCCAATTTGAAAGTGAAGAAGAAAAG